>NW_004524658.1:4792635-4825565 GCF_000260255.1 Octodon degus
CCTTATCATTAATAGAGGAAAGGTATTAGCTAACCTAGGGACTGTACATAGATATCGATATGCTCTAAAAATCACCTGAAGATTTCCACAGACAATGAAAATAGATTAAGTTATTTGGGTCAACCTGTCCATATGGGAATGTTTAAAAGAACAAATAAAAATTTAAAAGAACAATACAGCAAAATTAAAAACAGCACACTGGATCAGTGATTTTATGAAGATTAAGGCAATAATAACATAATGAAAGCATAGGGCATAATGAGAACCAAGAGGGCATTTTCTGATCTTTCAGAAACAACATAAAAGAGTTCTACTTTCTGTATGGACAGCTACTTGCTTGAAAAACAAATAATAGCAACTGTAAAATTTCAGCAAAAATATGGGTAACTGAAAAGAGGAAGCAAATAAAAGTTAAAGATGACCAAAATTGAAAAGAAATATCTGGGGGATTTTTTTTTCTATAGTGAAAGCTATGGCAGGAGGAAATTTTTTAAACAAAAAATACAATTTATTAAGAAAAAAATACATTCATTAATGGACAGAGGGGTAGAAGCCTACCTCGGCCAGCAGCAATACTGATCCCTAGATTAGAAACAAGTGGAAGAGGCTTATGTGCTACATTAGACAAATGTGTGTATGTGGACTTTATTAAGGGCCATGAATTCGTCAAAGGTCAGCAAAGAAGCAGCCCAGGTACCATCAGGGCCTCGTACCAGGTGCTCTGCTGACTACTGTCTTCAGGCCTTTATGGGGCAGGGTTTAGAACGCAAGCCAAGATCATCTAGTGGGCAAGATGGTGGTTGTAGCCTAGAGTCAAAGCTGAAAGATTCTAAAGTTTGTTCCCTTAAATATACTGATACAATTATTTACATAGTTCACTTTTATATTGATGGTAAAAAATTAAACCAGAATTTATGGCTAAAATACTATATATTTTCCTTTACTAAATTTATTTGCTGAATATTTTTTAATTTTTTTGAGACTTCTGGTTCTTATTTTCTTGGTATCCATGAGATTCTCATTCTTCTTTGGATTTTCTTCACATCTCTTGGTACCTTGGGTTATTCTTGGTGTAGTGTCACTCTCCAACATGTCCGATTTTGGCTGAATTTTAGCTCTTCTGAATTTCAAACTCGCAGGGCCTGGATGTTTGGTGCTCTCGATCCCTTCCTGATTCTTCACAGGGATATCCATGCTTTTCTCCTTTACGTCCTCTTCTGCTATGTGAAGCCAGGAGTTCTGATTCTGCCATCCAGAGCTCAAGCATATCCTGCTGCTGCTGTCCTTACCCTTAGATGCATGTCTCCCAGCTTGGTCATCTGGCTTCTGCAGTTCTATCTGTTCAGATGTCCTCATGGACTTCTTGTTATGCCTCTTTATTTTGGCCTTTTCTTATATAGGAATTTCAAGTCTTTGCTGGTTGATGTCAGTTTTATTTTGGTGTGTGTTGTATAAGGACATTCCTTTATTTGGAGTAGCTGGGTCTTGTTCCTTTTTAATAGATTTTATATCATTGTTCTATTCTTCTACAGGTGCAATTCTGTTTATAACAACTCTTGCACATTTCTTCACTATGTTCAAGGGATCAAGGGATTGGTGTCTCTCCCTGGGAGTAGTGCTCTGTTTATTGTGGACCTGATTCTCCTTTATTGGTTCCTGTAGTGTCATCACTGGATGCACACCTCAGGCTCCTGGGCTTTTTTCAGATTTCAGCTGAGTGGCTAGTGATGTTACTTAGATTTTGGCATGCTGCGGGGTCCTTAAACTCTTCTATTTTATTTTCAGGAACCCTAAGAACCCTTCTAAAAGTTTTCAGAGTTTCTATGCTGTCCGATATTTGCTGTAGAGAACTCTTTGGGCTATGAACATCATTTTTATTTCCAGTATGGTCTGGTGTTTGGTTTATTTCTTTAGGACCATGTAGGTCTTCTACTTGAGACTTTGCCTTAAAGGCTCTTAGGTACCACTTATTGCTTGTAACATTAATGGCTGTGTCCAGTGTCTGTTCAGAAGATTCCTTAAAAGCTTTAATGTCTTTTTTTTAACACTTTCTGATATTTTCGATCTGTGGGTGGTGGCCTTCAACATTCATGTTGGCTTCCTCACAACTGAGAGTCCTTCATTCACATTCATATTCCCAAATCTTTTCTAAGTCTTGTCCTGGAGCCTCTCATTTTATTTGTTGGGGTTCTGACCAGTTGAGACTGTGGAGATTTTTAAGGCATTATTGTGTCCTTTTCATCACTCAGATTCTTCAGTGTGACCTGGCATTTGGAAGAGCTCTTACAATCCACCCAGGTCTTCTAGGGTTTGGATCTTTTCCTTAGGTGATCACCACAGTCTTTTAGTACCAGATACATTTTCTGCTGGGTCCAGTCTTTGCCTGGAAGATTCCTTAAACTATTTATTTTCTCTATGAATGATAGCCTCTGTGTGTGTGTGTGTGTGTGTGTGCGTGGTTTCCCTCAATGTTTGATCTCTCACCATTCTAAGCTCTGCTTTCACATACACTTGTCCTATACTTGTTTTAGGACATATCTTTGAGTTTCTTACATTGTTCACTGGTGTTACCTGAGATTGTGGGGTGATTGTGGGTTTTGACTGGAGTAATTAGGTCTTTGGCATAGTGTGGTGTTTGGAAGAGCTCCTGGAAGCCAGCAAGGTTTTCTATGTACTAGGCCTTTGTCTTAGATCTATGTGGACATCTCTCAAGGCCAGATAAATTTTCCTTCAGGGCTGATTTTTGCTCTGCAGCTCCTGTAGATGCTCTGATGCCTTCTCCCTCCTGAACTGGTGTATGCATGGTTTCACCTGGAGACTGTGTTAGTTTTCTGAGTGATTAAATCTCTTCTTTCATATCTGTTTCCCTTAGACTTACTTAGAAAGCCTCTTTGAGGTTGTCCAAGTGTCCATCAATGGTGATAGGGGAGATCTGCATGGTGTTTTAGGGGTTTCATCTTTAGTCAATGAGTTCTTAGAATGGCTAACTTATGTTTGACAGAGTTTTGCAAACTAGATAGATATTTCAGAGGATGGGCCATTGCCTTAGGTGTTCACGGCTATCTCCCAAGTCCCATTAAATTTTCTGTTATTGGGTCCTTGGCATGACCAGGTAACAGGACCAAGAAGGGTACCTTCAGATAGAGGAATGGAGAAAAGTGAAATTTGCCTATGAAGAAATATATATGAAGATCACAGAGTAGACAAAGACTAGAATGTAAAGAATAAAAGTCTTCTATATTTGTGCAAATGTAAACTAGTATAACTATCATGGAAAGCATTATTAGACTCATCGGGAAAAAAAATCGAAATTCTGTTTACCCAAGTATATCTCTTTTAGGGATCTTCCTAAAAGAGTTGAAAATATATCACATTGGCAATAGATACCCATGTTTATAACTGCACAACTCATAGTAACTAAACATACAAGCCACTTACAGGCCCATGAACAGATGACTAGATGAAGAAAATGTGGTATGCATGTACTCAAGGGAGGGCCATTTGGCCCTGAAGAAAGGTAAGTTGGAGTCTTGCAGGAAAATAAATGTAGCTTGAAATGATAATGCTAAGTAAAAGAAATCAGAGCCAAGTAAATATCCCATGGTTTCTCAAGTATTAGAAACTAAAAAAAAGTAAATAACTTAAAATGAAAATGAAAAGTGATAGGAAACAGGGAGATCGTCTTTGTGGAGATGAAAACATATCTGAGAGAAAGAGGTTACCTGGGAGAGCAGGTGGAAGAAAGGATAATAAAAATGATGGAGAACTTCCTATGGACCTGGGGAAATAGCTCAGTGGTCTAAGCACTTGCCTGGCCATTGCAAGGACCCAGGGTTGATCCACAGTGCCACATGTCACGTGGGCCATGAGTGCTGAGCTGGCTACTGAAACTGGATGTGGTGGACACGCCTATAATCCCAGGACTAAGAAGGCTGAAAGAGGAGGATCACTAGGAGTCTGAGCTGTGTAGCAAGACCCTGTAACAAACAAACAAACAAATAGATTTAAAAAATAATAAAAATGAATTTCTCAGAAGAATCTAATTAAGAGGTACCACAAACATATTTAATAAAAACGATCTAAAGAAACACACAAAGAAATGAACTACTTTGAAGATAATGTTTTCTTTTACTCATAAAAAAAAGTGAATGCAGATGAAATGAACCTTAGTGTTAGGGGGAGGAGACTCTGCACCAGGCCACATGAGGTTTACTCTCCCTGGTGGTATCTTTCAGTAGACTTAGCAAGTAAATGTACATTGTCAGTGGCCCCGCACTTGTACCTGTAGTGGTGAAATGTGAACAGAATCACTGAGACTGCGCATGGTGGAATCATCAGATCCAGAGACAACATGGGACTGGGCGCCCTAAAACGCTGCTGAGCCTCTGGTGCAATGGCTGTGGCTTCCTTCCTCAGAATATAGCAGAATGCCCTAAACTTTGAAGCTCAGGAGAGAAAGCTGCACTCCCGTGGAGTCAGTCTGTAAGCCCAAGCCTCAGGAAGCCTCTCAGCAGAGTTCCCAGGGCAGACAGCTCCTGGGCAGTCTACCAGGAGATACATGTACAAGTTGAGTCAATTGTTCAGACACCTTTCTAGTGAGTTATTACACCTGAGAGTGTCTTATGGGATCCTGATAAAGGCCAGTTTTACTGAAGGATGTGCTGAGTCTCCTGTGCTGGTTGTCATGGGAGAATCGTGATGCAACACTAACACTGTATCTTTAGGCTGCTATAAAATGATAACTAACAAAACTGGCAGAGTATAAATTTTGAGTTTTATTATCATTTAAAAATTTTTTATCAAGCCTCTTTTTTCCTTTTTAAAATTATGGCTTAATATTATTGACTACATTAAGGACATAAGAAATATGTGCAGCATTTTAATCCTAATTTTCATATAAGGGAAGCAGACTCAACTCTGAGGATGTATCATCAGGAATAAACCAAGTGACAGAATTAGAAAAGACTGTGCAGAAATGGAGATTGAATGACTGCTTGCCTACCTCACTTAAAAATATCGTGCCTCCGATTTTTTCATAAATGATGATAGTATCCTGAAGTACCATTTCATTACTTGTGAGAATGTGATAGCTAATGAGGCAATTAACTTCCAAAACTTAAATGGCATTAGCATAAAAAGTTTAAATCAATAAGTTCAAAACAAAAGAACTGCTCGGAACACACGTTATTAAACAAAAAAAAATCAACACAGCAGATATTCAATATTTCATACATAAATAGTGTGTTTTGTGCTTCTTTTAAACTAGCACTTCGAGTTGCTAATATTGAAAAGAAATAAACAATTGCAAAAATATTCAAATACTGCATAAAGTTTATTATTTTAAGAATAAACAGTGAATTTCTTGCAAAGAAGGTCATTCAGTTTCAATGACACAAGCTATTTGACTATATTCAGGTACTGAGAACCAGTTAGAAGATCAGATAAAGCTAGCAAAGCATTTTTAACTGTAGTTTGAAATATGTGTAACTACTGCTAACCTGACATTTATGCTATGCATGAACGATTTAGAGTGAAAATGTTGTGATGGAAGGTTTGTTCATGTTCAACAGACACAGGTAGATGTGCAATCTACAATTATGTCTACATTGATTACAGAATATGTTTGGAAATTCAAGTTAGGTTACAGATATATTTCGGTGATGGAGTTACCATGTTAGGAAAATTTTCTGGAGTGACCATTCTAATTAAGGATCTTACACAAGAAGATAAACCAACACAGTTCTTCCTTTCCTAAAAAGTATCTTATACAATCCTTTAGACTATACAGTGTCCCTAGACATGTAAAATAATTATAAGCTATGTAAAGTCTGACAGATTAAATTTTATTTTATTTTTTCTACATAATAAAATAGAAAATTATTATAAATAATATTATTGTAGCCTGAGCTATGAAAATTTTTGAAGATAATGATTTATTTGAAAAGGACTCTATATTCTAAGAAAAGATGTACTTTTGATTTGTCAAGTGAGAGACTGAGATATGATCCCAATTGTGAATATGGTATGAAAAAATGCAGCCAAATATATTTATTTTCTGATAAGCTTGTTTTAATAATCCTTTTATTTATACAAAGGATGGAATGTATCTTTTTAATTAAGAAAAAATTCAAATATCTAAATAAGAAGCGAGAAGTTGTAAGCTTTCTGCAAATTTTAATAACATATTCCAAACTTTAAGAGTAGTTATTAAAAAAGTTATATGGTATTCTTATTGTTCACTCATCAAATTTATCATGGAAGACTTATTATATTTTTGAGAGTATTCTGTCGAAATTTATTCATCAAAATGTATCTGTTCATAAAAAATTCATGCATTCAGAACCACTTATTTCATTAAACAATAATAGAAACTAAATCATAACTCTGCAGATATAAATTACTAGAATTGCTATTGATGGGTTAAAGACTTTTTTAAAAAACATACAACATCACTTTGAATAAACATGAAAAACAACTATGGTAAGCTTGCTGAAATTGCTTTAAAATTTATTCTTCCCGGAACACGCCTTCCAGGAACAGAACCTCAGTGAGACTGTTTTCTCCACTCTGTGTCCTACTAAAGTAACACAGAGAAGCAAATGAGCTGTGCATTATCCCCTTTAAGTGGCGTTGCAACACAGCCTGGCTAGATCAAGGAAGTTAACAAGCAGGGACTGCACTCATTTGTCACATTACAAATGAAATTTTGACAATGGCAGGTGCAACAGTCCTTCTACATATCAGCATCTGAGGGACTTACGCTTTATCTCTGCAAGTTTTCTTAGATTATAAGAGAGGACAGATTCTGGTGACATTGCCATTCCTACCACTTTTATCTGTCTATGTACTTGACTTAGATGCAATTTTTATATTTTGCTTATGTTTTTATACAATGCTTTCTAATTATATTACCTAAAAGAATTTGGGTGGTAGTGAAACAAAACCTTTTGAAAGAAATATTTGAGGAAGGCATTTTTTTAAAATTTATTTATTTGGTACAGGGTCTTGCTATGTCACTCAGACTCATAGTGATCCTCCTGTCTCAGCTCCTCCAGTGCTGGGATTACAGGCATGTGCCACCGTACCCGGATTCTGTGGCCTGCATGGTGGCATGGCATGTCATTCTAAGGATGGAACCCTGGTCCTCGTGCTTACCAGGCAGGAACTTAGACCTCTGAGCTACCTCTCCAGCCCCGAGATTTCTTAAAACTGAAGTTTTTAAAACTGCAGTTCTAAACAGATTGGGTATTAATACAGGTAAAAATTGAATAACATACCTTGAATTTAACAAGTGCAAGATGTCTATATAATCAATGTGATGAAATAAAGCTTAACATAAATTAAAGCACTGCATACAAAATGGCACCAAGTGCACAAAAGAAAGTCAGGAAATACTAGCCCTATGTCAGGAATAGAAAAGTGATGCTGAAGGATAAATTAAACTAATTTTATTATTGCTACAGTTGTGGTCTCTTCATGTTTTATCTTGGGAGAAGAAATTGGAGCTGTGGAGCTTAAGTTTTCTCCCTGTCTGACTTTGTATCTGATACTTGTTCTGTTTGCTCCTCCTCATTTGATATGCCGGCACATATTCAATTGATACACCAGAGTTCACCTATCCCTTCCAAGTAAAGCTTCAGATTTGCCACACCTCCTGTGATGGTAACGTGCATGGACAGTACACTCTCCTCACTAAGATGAATGCCTCTGTTGTGCCATCTGTACTCTTGACTTGCTTGTGCATCTAATTTTGCACAGAACTCTGAGAATTGTTTTGTCACTAATCTGCACCGCACCCAGATTTAGTGTGAGCTAAGAGATCTTTTACAAGTCTGAATCTATAAATCTGGGAGTGGGATTTTATTCCTTTTATGCAAAAAAACCTATATTATGGGTCTTGAATAGATATTTAATAATCTTTCTTCATTCATATTTACATGTATGTATCTAATATCATAGTCTGTGGACTATTGTCTTCACACAAAATGTTGGGTGACAAATATAATTTATAATCCTGTCCATGTTACCAAATCAATATCACTTCTCAGTCCATTCTATCATGATGTACTTTATGCACCCTGTTCCCCATAACATTCCTGCATCATATGGAAGACTGTTCTGTACTTTCAGTTACAGGGGAAAGTACTACAATCTTCTTACCCATTCCCCCCAGACTTTTCACTACAGACTTTTTCATACTTTTCTTCATTCACAGGAGCTCTTATCAATTTGCATTACATGTGGATCACACAAAGACTTGAAGACAGCCCTTTGGTTAAAAGAAAACAGAAACACTACCAGTTTTCCAGAGTGTGCAGGATTAATTGCATATAATGAGGAAACAAAGTGAAAGCCTAGAAGCATAGATATGAAAGCATTTGTGCACCATC
This sequence comes from Octodon degus, assembly GCF_000260255.1. Classification (NCBI taxonomy): domain Eukaryota; kingdom Metazoa; phylum Chordata; class Mammalia; order Rodentia; family Octodontidae; genus Octodon; species Octodon degus. The sequence goes on from NW_004524658.1 coordinate 4,801,026, forward strand.
TAGCAAACAGTGGCAAAAATTTCTAAGCAGGAGAAGTAAACCTTAATTGGCGATGCTAACAGGAGACACTGAGATGAGCAGATACATATTTTTAATTTCACTATTGAAATAATTTGGGCCTTAGTTTCAAAGTTGTATTTCTTCTAGGCCTTTGGAACCCCCAATTCTCAGTTAATCATTCATGTGGGCATGTTTGGCCCTGACTGTCCGCTGTTAGCCCCATACGTGAAGCAGATTACTGAGCATCGAGCATTTCATTTGCAATTTTCTGTTTCTAAAAACCTCTTAATTCTAGAAGGGTCAGAGGTAAGACTCCAAAGAGAAACTTTTAACACCAAAAATTATGTTCTTGTAAATAAATCATTTTGATAATGTGCTTCTATTTCCAAGAACCATATCCATTTTACCAGAAGATGTGATGCCTAAGAGATTTCTATAGCTAACCTTCATGCTGTGCTAAATGGAGTTATTTTCATAAATTTGATGTGTTTAGTTTAAGTGATCAAAACCAAACCAAGAGGGTATATGCTTCATTTTTCCACCAAGACATTCTTCTGATCTAAATCTCATGATAACTTTATGGTTTATTTTGTCAGTCATATTTACAAAATGATAGGCTATGTATTACTTTTATACTCCTAAGTTTTGTTGGAGTACTGATTAATTCACTATCTCATTGTTCCCATAAAGAAATAAAACAGATTTATGTAGGTGCGTGTCCATCTCTTCAATCATGGCCTCTAGAATTCCTTTCCAGTTGCAGGGTTGATGGATTCTCTGAAAGTTTTCAACTTTTCTGTAAGTCATTGGCATTTCCTGTAGTAAGACAAATTGTGCCTGAAGGGGCAGTCATATTTTATTAATCCTACTCGAGAGAAAATCTGTGTCCCTATACACACTGTAGAACTACATCTCTATCATTTTCTGAGAATTTATTTACCCACCAATATTATAGAAACTTCAATAGTTTGAGGAAGAAGTTTGATTGCACGCAATGTGCACACTATCCTTAGGAAGGCCTCAAATACATTAAAACTTTTAGCACACAGTTGTAGAGGTCTTATCTAGTAAGCAAGACCTTTGGATTATATTCTCAAGCCTACAGCTAAGTAGCTATTTATGCGAATTGAGGAATGCTAATTACCCATTCAAAGTTTCCATTTCCCTCCTGTCCACATCAAGAGACCAGCAGATGGTGAGGTAAACGATTATGTTGAGAAGCACGATAAAAAGTTGATGGTATTTTGAAAAACTGTTAGGTACAAGTCCATTTTAAGAGCCAATATTTTTAAAAATTCTGCTAGCTGTAAAACACTTTTTTTTTTTTTTTTGCAGCATAGGGTCTTACTCTGTCACTTGTGTTTTTAAGAATTTCTAGTGCTGGCAAGATAGCTCAGCAGTCTAAGGGCCTGCTTTGGCAAGTGTGGGGACCAGGGTTCAATCCCTAGCACCACATGCTGAGCCAGCCTCACCCCCGGGCATGCTGAACCTGCCATGGAGGCCGGGCATGGTATCTCACGCTTGTAATCCCAGCACTCAAGAGGCTGAGGAAGGAAAATCATTGGGAATTTGAGACCAGTCTGGGCTACCAAGTGAGCTCAAGGTCAGCCTGAGGTTCATAATTAAAGCTTGTCTCAAAAAGACAAACAAACAAACACATAATAAAATACAATTTCTTTAAAAAAAAAAAGCTGATTCAGTACTATAAAAACAAAGGTAATGTGTCTTAGAGAACAAAGGAATAAAAGTTAATGAGATAGGTAGTTTTGGTCATTTATTTTTGGTTCATGGACATATAAAATTCATAATTTTGTACATTTTATATATCATTAACATAAAGGACTAAAATGCCCTTTTCCATTTAGCAGCCCATAACTTAATCCAGTAAAAGCATGCTACCATATTATTTGCTAATCCTCCTTATCCTCAGCTCTATTTCTAAATAGATACTTTACTCTTTATCTATTTTCTGGCTCTATGTGTGGGGTCATTAAATGAATAAGAAGTTCATAGATCTGTATATTAGTTCTTATCAAATATTTGTGCATCATGGGTACAGTCTTGCTAAGGACTTGTGATTAGTTGCCAAAAAAATATCAAGAATCCAATGGAATTGTTAGCATTTGAAGATTATTCTGTTTATTTCTGCAAATAGAAAGGATAAACACTGTCAATTCAAAGTAAACTCTAAAGTACACATATTTTTGAAAGATGGACTATAAAGCTGTTCATTGCTTGAAAGTCATGGCAGAGGGCTAGATTTTGGGGCAGCTGTCAGCCAGCCTGTGTGAAGAATTCCACAACTTTCTCCTCCTCTGATCACTTTGAAGCTAATTAGAAATTTTCCTAGACTTTATAATGTAACAGAGACATAGAAGAGAGGAAAATAAAGTGAAACAACAAATTCTGTCACAGTTGTGAAGGAGCTAAATTTGTGTGAGGAATAAACAGGGACATGCAAGCAAGGAAAGCTTGAGGGATTGGGGACAGAAGCTGGGCTCTGTAGGATGCTGTTGGAGTGATGCTCAGCTTGTCACTGAGAGTGGCCATCTACCTGTCACTCACAAACTCTTTCCTAATATTGCGACTGCTCAATGAGCTTCTCTCGACCCCACTGGTGTAACTGGGAGACTGAGCACACCTAGTCATGTTTCCAATTCTATGACAAATACTACTTACTGTATACATTTATTAAAATATTTCTTTTCCTACTTGGCACCCCAACATAGGTGGCAATATGGAACCTATGCTTAACTTTAAATGCTTTCTTCAGCAGTTACAGTCACATTAGCATTCACCTGATAGTTATCCCACCTTTCACAGCACCCTATCTTACTCTTTCAGTTCTTTTCTGTATTTGGTTTTTCTTCATATCTCTGCACCACTATTTAGACAGATTTTATTGCAAAAAATACATTGAGAAGCACATTTAACAAAATACATTAATAAGCACATTATCATTTCTCAGGAAACTGCAAATTTAGAGAATCCTGGTCAAAGGATCCATAAAGAGATAAATTGTAAAGGATAATAGAAATATACTATTTCCTGGATTACATAGATACCTATTAGACAGTGTTATACTGTACATAGGGCTCTAAATTAAGATGCAAAAGAGCTAGCATCTCATCCCTATTCTACTATCAATTAGCTATAATCTTTTAAAAATGATTTGTCAAACCAGCCATAGTAGTACATGTCTGCAGTCTCAGCATTTGAAAGGCTGAGGCAGGAAAATTGGCACAAGTTCAAAGTTGTTCTGGCCTACACAGTGAGGCCCACAAAGTGAAGTGAGGGCCAGTCTGGACTACATAGCAAGATCTTGTCTCAAAAAAGTCAAACCAAACTCTTCTCACCCTAAAGATGGTAAGAAAGCAATGTAGAATGTAGTGTTGTAAAAGAGAAATGACAGTTACTATGGGAATATATACAAACATTATTTTCTAGGCTGGCTTTGAAGCTTATAGTGACTTCTAGTAATTGGAAAAAGAAAATGAAGATGAGAATAAGGGAACATTTCAAATTAGATTTTAATGCATTATCACTTTTTCAGCCTCTAATCCTTATTGCTGATTCTGTTAGAATGCTTTGTCTTTTCTGTTAGGAAACATGGCAGAAGGTCTTCTTTGCTTGCTTGCATTTGATTTTGTTTGTAGCAGAACACTTGTGATTCCCACAAACTCTTAACAATGTTAACCACACAGAATGGGATGATACTTACACTCTACATGTTGAGTAGGTGATTTAGCTATTCCTCTTAGGACCTTGGTGCAAACAGCAAATTATTGTAGGAAAAACATGGAATGAGACATTGTGAAACTTTTCTCTTTCACAAGGAACTTTTGCTAGATAATATGTAATTGCCATGCGATACAATATGACAGAGTAATCACTATTGAGTGTGTGCGTTATGAGAGAGAGAAATACACTGAGCTCCAGGCTATGGAATTTGAAGCTTATATGGAAATATCTCCAAGAAGAGCTCTGTTCCATTCATGACTAAAAAATCACAGGACACAACGAATTTCATTTAGAATAAAGCTATTTTCTTAGCCACCACATGGATTTCAAAAAAATGCATCAGGATCACAATGTGTGAATCATTACAGTGTATAACAAGTAAGGGCCTATAAATCAATTCAAAAAATGTGTATCTTAAAAACAATTTCTATACCTCTATATTTGGATAGAGTAGCTACAAGATATCTGAAATTTTTTATTCCATGTTAAACAGAATTTTGCAAACTAATACTATACAATATGCTAACTACAAAATAATGATAAAATTATATATGATATTCCAGGCAGAAAATGTTTACTTTCACCCTGCATAGTTCTTTGAAAGCAAAGATGTTTATAAAGAACTGGATAAAATTACAAGTCATTAAAAGAAATACTATTGTATTGTTTTAGGAAAAATGCCCAAATAAGCATATTGAAAAGCAGGAATTTACAGCATTCTGGATATTCTACAAGTGAATTTTAATGTGAAGATTAGATATCACTACAAATGGCAGATATTTTAATGAAATTAAAAAAAAATTCACTGTCACCCAAGGATATCCTTCACCCACTTGGTAAAATAAATCGATCATATATTATTGAAAGTAAGACCACAGTGTACAGAGAGATGCCCGGTATTATTAACTGAACCTAAACAGTATATTAAGTCTATCATTTACTATGTCTTCTAGTTTTGAGTGCTCTCATGTTATTCAACACTTTTGACTTTGTGAACTTATTTTTATATCAGCGCGACACTAAGCCTGTACGATAGCTGCTTCCTGAACTTGGAACACTCTTGGAATTCTACATGTCCATTTGCCTAAATCTTTACCCAAATCAAGACTTAGATTTTATTTACCTGATTCTCGTGAACTTCCTTGAACATTCTGTCACTGCATTCTTCAAAAAATACTCCTGATACCTCTTAGTCTTTTCTATTATTTCATATTGCTTACCACTCTGTGACATATGAAGTAATCTACTAATTTGTCACATTGACTTACTGTCTCAAAAGGGTCTCACTGTTAGATTTGCCAGCTTTCCAAAATGCCACTATCATGGGCTTGTACCCCTATGCCTAATTTATATTGAATATTTTATTGCCTGCTTTTCCTTTCAATATATCAGTTCCTCAAATATCAAGAATTACTTTCTTTTGTTCTACAGGCCTAATTTATTGGAGAGTTTAAGATGTTTCTTTAATAATGTATCTTCAATATTTTCCCTGTGAAACTGGTTGGTTATCAAAGAGTTATTCTTATGATTTTAAGTTGCCTCATAAAAAACATGAAGGGAGAAATAAAACTCAGTGAATGTGGACACTATCACATGGCCCAAATGTCATTATTTCTTGTGAAAGATTAAAAATCAAATAGTCACGTTCCTATATTTAACTGTACAATTTACAGTGGTCTTTTTTCTTAGTTACATTTCTCATTGTTGAGACAAAATACTCAGCATCCAAAGTTAAAAGAGTAAGAGTTTATTTGGCTCATTGTAGAGATTTTGGTTGAGAGTTTCCTGCCCTTAACCCGGCATGGCACCTGGCAGAGGGGCATGATACAGAATAAATAGTTAAAGGCAGGCAAATGGCAGAAGTTGACAAAGGCAGAGATCTGTAAGTGGGAGATAATGATCCTCTTTCTGTGCCTATCAAAGCCCCACAAATTCAGATGGGTAACACTCACACCTACCATTTCATTTCCCATAATCCACAGTGAGAAACATATGAAACCAATCAGAGGACTAATTTAGTAATCACACACCCTTAATCCAAGAATTACATATTCTAAATACAGCCACCTCTTAAGCTCCACCTATAAATGTATGAGACTTTGGGGGGACAATGAAACACAAGCCATAACACTATGATATAATCTCATGTTTTATTTTGAGAAGTAAACATTGTGATACATTCTAGTTCTCTGAAACTGCTGAATTGTTTTGAGGGTGGCACAAATGCAGTAAATATTTGGTATTTAGTGATATTTTGAAACATGAATATATCATAAAAGACCTGAGAGATTTTTAGTAAACATGATAGGATAGACTTGATTGTAGAAGGAATTGATTTCGGAAAGTCAGTGAGATTCACTGGGGATAAGCAGAGGTGAACACTTGATAGATGACTGATAAGATTTGCTGAGATTTTCTCAACACACAATGAAATGGGGCTCAGAGATAGCTTCATGCACCCTTTTGAATAAATATGTGAACCTTATGCTGCTTTTTGCTTAATCGTGTATATATTCCAGTACAGTATTATGCAACAGTAAAAAATGAAATGGAAACTCCTAATGCTAGAAGACATTAGATGAAAGATAGATGCTGATATAAAAATATATGCAAGTTTAGATTAAATATTTCTGTTTTTGTGGATTTTATGATCTGTCAACATCAAGAGGAAAACAAGAAGCAGAAATCATCACTAGAATATTCCATTGATATAACCCTCAGTCTTTCTATATTAATAACTTGGACTCATTCATTCTTTAGATAACAATTACCTTATAAACAAAGTTATTGTAAAGTACTAGCAGAAAAGGAAGATCAGATGATATGAGACCATTGTGGTGAGTGTCATAGATAGAATGTGGGAGAACTGGAAATTAAGAGAAATAACTCTACTGTGATGGATAGGTAATGTGGGTGGGTGAAGAGAAGCAGGGAACTGGAAGATCAGGCCTTGCTGAATGACACATGAACTAAGGCTTCCTGTTGAGAGAATCATGGCCCTATGAGTAGCCAAAGAAGTAGTTTTTGTTTCTAGTCCCTGAGTCTTAGAGCTTCCTGTCTCAATTTATTGTTGGACATCTCTTCTTTTCCTCCCTTAGAGAGAAATTTTGATAACATTTTGCTAGCACAAAGTGAACAAATAAATCATGAAGAAATAGGACAAGTGTTTTCTGCCTCTAGGGGTCTGCTGTGCTGGGAGGTTGGTACACACAGTGCAAGTAAGGCTCTTATCTGACCATTGCAAGATGATGGGCCCTGAAGTTAGATAAAAGACTGATGGATTTTTAAAACTGGAACAAGAAATAAACAACTATATATTCTGCTATGTGCTTGGCACTCTCCTGTTTCTTTTTTCTTTCTTTTTTCTTTTTTTTCAGGACCTGGGATTGAACTCAGTCCCTTGCGCTTGCTAGGGAAGTGCTTATTCCACTGAGCTATCTCCCCAGCCACTCCTGTTTCTTTCAAACTCTATTTCATTTCATGTTCTCAGTGAATATATGAGCAGTTTCACTGAAATGAATTACAGATGAGGCAACTGAGTCTCAGGGAGGTTAAGTTACTTCCTCCATAAAGTATGCAAAACCTTTTGTAAAATGAGCGATAATGTTTATTCATCCACCCAACCTTATATTAAAAAACACATAGCCTCTTTTAAATGATATATTGTCTTCAATTTGTTTGAATTCAGAAAATTTACAGAAATTTATGAAAGGGAAGTTTTCTTCTCATCATTTAGTTTTCATTTTTAGATTTTGCCTTCTGAGGTAGGGCTGTCCTTGTTTCACTTTCTCAAGGATCTGCACCTTTGTTCTTAGAAGATGGTCTACTAATTGCACAACCAAGAGTTACTGCTTAACTCTGTCTTCTCTGGTCACCATACTATTGGAATTGGGTGTTTCTCATTTTGGAAGTTATTTTCAATGTTTACTGGAATCTCAATCAAAGCTTACAGAAGAAAGAGAAGGATGAATTAACCAAAAAAAAAAAAAAAGAAAAGAAAAGAAAAAGATGAACTGGAGAACTGACAAGTCATCCTATCACCAGTTCATTTGGAGATTGGATATTAGCTTGTCTTCTAGGACAATCATTGTCAATTTAGATCCATTGTCCTCTTACTACACTCTTATATTCTAAAGAGGAAAAACTAGACACAGGATATGAATATAATTTACTCAATTCTATTGTTTTTATTTTTTCCCAAAGTTTTGTATCAATTCTAATTTTTTATTCCTAAGTAAATCTTACAGAAAGGAAAAAACATGAAATTGAGAAATAAATTCTCTTTATTTGCACTTACACAAACAGCTTATTTAATCTCATTCTCATTCATTCTGTTGTGTTAAATAATTTTAAAGTAATATAGAACTGAACATGAACTCAAGTTATAGCACCATTATTCACAAATCATAAGTACACTACTTAAGTTCTCTTTAACTTTTTGCTTTCATTTTATCAATTCATATAGGCTACTACAATTCCTTTCCTCAAAGACTGTAAGAGTTACTTTTTGTTAAATCCAAAAACCATGGCCTGCCCGAGTGTACATTCTCAATAAGACATATCCATTACAGTGATTACTTCAAAGCAAAACTAGAAATAAATGTGTGGTGATTTGGATTAACTCAGGAGAGCTTATGCCATTTAGTATGAGTACCATGATAATCACTTCATTGTGTAGATAAAAATATTTAACTCTAAATATTGGTTTGTAGGGCTGAGGAAAGAAGTTAAACTTACGAAAAAAATAAATTGATGGGTCAGAGGTGACTTTTTCTTCCTTACTTTCTTTCAGAATTTACCTGATTTATGTAGAAAACCAAAAGAAATGAAGAGTTTATCTAAACTAGGAAGCAGTTTTAATCCTTAACCCACAATAGCTCATGATGGAGAAGACAAGAGAGAAACTGAGAGACACAGAGAAGCGAGAGATGAAAGGAGTATATGACTCAAAAGTATGAGAAAATCAGAATTAGTTGTCTGGAGGATTATGAAAGTTTTTTCAGTGTACAAATCTCTTAAATCTTTTGAATTGAAGTGAAATACAGAACTGGTTATGGAAAAGGAGACCATTTGCTTAAATTCAATCTAAGAATCAATTAGAAATTAGACTAAATTTTTCACATTGAATTTCTTGCACACCAATAATAATATGCAGCTGACCATCAATATTAAAATGTACATTCCTTTCAAATGTATAGCTTTGTGTAACTTTATGTAAATGCTATACCTCCTTGACTATTTTAGCTTTGTGTATCTTAAATTTGGTATTGGATGAACTCTGTTGTTACTTTTTCTTGAAACTTATGCAGCCTAAACTAGATAAATTGCCCTTTACAATAATCCTATCAATTTTTAATATCAAAAATAAAATAATAACAAATTGATAAAAAGCATATGTAATGGTTTGTGTCTAGGTGTTCCCCTAAAGTCTCATGTGGTCATGGGGCAGACTTCAGGATTTGTGATTAACTCATGGTCCACTGGGATCATGTGAGTGTTATGCCCAGCCTGAGGCTGATAGCCTGAATGTGACTTAAGGGAGACAGACATGCTCTCTGTAGCCATTGCTGCTGTTACTCCTCCCTTTTGCTCTTGCTGTTTCACTGCCTACTGCTCCCATGAATTGCTGCCCTCTGTCATGTGCCAGTCTGATTGGAGCCAGCTGATTATGGACTGAAACCTCTAATAACTGTGAGCTAAATAAATCTTTTTTTCCCCTTCATTTCATTGTCTGGTATTTTCCCAGCAATGAGGGAAGAATGACTGAGACGGAATTGAATATTTTTGAAACTATACATAGATCAATACAGTGCAAATATATAGGTTCTTCCAGTCCATGAACATCGTGTATTTCCCTGCTTAAATGATCTTTAATTCCTCTCAGAAACTTTACCAATGTTTAGATTCTTACATGTACTCTGTTAGCAACATAATTTACCTTATATTTTATATATTGGTTTTCTCAGTGAAGAGAGTACTTTTAATTTTAATTTAAAATTTATTGTCATTACTGCATACAAATTCATAAATTTATAAATTTTTAAACTTGTTCATTGAAGTTGTCCTAATCTCAACTTTATTTATTTATTTATTTTCATTTATGTATTTGGTGCAGGGTCTCACTACACAGCTCAGACTTACAGTGATCCGTCTGTTTTCAGCCTCCCAGGGCTGGGATTGTAGGTATGCACCAACAGGCATGGACTCATTTGACAGCTTAGCCCGCCGCAGGGTTGGGGCCAGTGCAGCATGGGGACTGGGGATCAAACACTTGTCCCTGAGATTGTCAAAGCAGGCACTTAGTCCACTAAGCTATTTTGCCAGCATTTCAACTTTATTTTTTTATTTGTTACAATTATTTATATAGTAAAAATCATTGTGTTATCTGTATAAACAATTCTGTTGTCATGCTTAGTTATTGTTATTTTTATTAATATTTCTTTATTTTCACTGAGACTCTTTTTTTTGAGATTTTATTTTTCACATATTAATTTTATTGAGAAAGAAGTAGCAAGGAGACAATTTCAGAACAGGTTAATAGGACAGTTACAATAATTAATACACTGCATATTGTTGTTTTTGTAGTAGTTACTTATAGTGCGAGTGTTTTTATTATTTTATTACATTGGATAGTCCTCTGCTATATTCTCAGTGAACTAAGAGAAAGTAACTGTATATCTCTCCTAGCTCTCTTGTGTATACATATATATATTTTTCCTTCCCCTCTTTTTTCATAACAAAGTTGTCCTTTATTTATGCTTTTGTGAAGTCAGTGATGCACGACACTAGGTTGTCTAGCAGCTGACAACTAACCTTATTGCCTCATGACTCCCAATATATCCCCCTTTTTCGTTTTGTTTTTTTCACAGATAAGTGCTCCACTGAAATCAGAGAAGCTGTATTTGGAGAAGTCTTTAAAGGAACTTTTCATACTTAAAACCAGCCTAAAGATTATAGGTACTTAAATTTAGCAAAATAACCCAATATACTCCAATAGTACAAAATAGTAGTGAGTCATCAGCACAATTGGCAAATGTCCGAAGTTGTTGATTTGAGCCTTTTACAGATCAGCATATTAATATAGCTTTATATCTTATACCTCATGGTTACAGTTTTTGCTGGATGGGTAAGGCCAAGTTAAAGAAAGACCTATATAATGAAAAATGTAACTTTTGCATCTGGCAAGGTCAGTCACAGGCTTTCAGTATTTACCCTGAAGCCCTGTACCACAGTTGGTAGATCTTTTTCAGTGTCAGCCATCTGGATGAGTCACGGACATTGCTTGACCAATTTGCTCTCTGTGAAAGCCTGAGTGAAATTTTTCTCTCTAGGTGACTCTCCTTAGGCACAAAATACATCATCAGTAATTTTCCTCTGTGGCCCCATAATCTGCTTGATCAGAAAAGTTGGGGCATCACTTAGTTACAGGATGTCTCAGCACACGTTCACTTATGTCATGAGTCCTCACTGATCTTGAATTGCTAGGGCCAAAACGTTGGCTATCCTTGTAGCCCTTCTATTGGTCTAATTTTTTGTCTGCAAACTTTAGTTGTTAAAGATCCACAAGAGAAGCTTAATGATATTGTAACCCTGTAACAGTGGCAGATGAGCTTAACATCATTATCTGCTTGAATATCAAATGAATTAGATATTCAAGGAACTGTTATTTTCCAGCAACCAAGGATATTCTAAAATTCAAATCTCTATAGAATGTGAAAAAATTGCACATTTTTACACAGAAATTTAGAAATCAAACCACAGAGAACACTGTAGCAGGACAATCCTATGACATTTTTTTCTTGTGTCTTGTTTTCTTTTATTATCTATTTTTTTAAAAATTAAAGACAGTATAGCAATAATTGGTATGACATTAGAAGCAATATTTTTTTTCATCTTTATTGATAAAATAGGTTCCTATGCCAATTACATACTCTCAGACATAAATGTAAAGTTCCATAAAACAAAAAATGGGGTGCATAACTGTCCTAAAAACAAAGTTAATGTCTTTCAACACCCAAGACCTTAAAATTTATCTAAGAAGACCAAGAATAAATTAACTGTTTTACAAAAATAATCATTTATCAAATGATTTTTGTAACAGAGCTGCCTCAATGAATTTCCTCTAACTTAATCTCAAATGTGTAGCTTATTTTTTTAAATTCTTCCTTGGGGATAAAAACTATTTGAATGAATATGCCATTTAATTAAGGGATACTTTCCTAAAAACCTATAGAAAAGTTTAAAAATAAAAAATGCCATTTATTTATAAAATTTCAATTAAGGCCTCTGATGAGAAAAGAAATCTGATGTGTGGGCTACTAGCCCTTTCCTAGTCAGCCCATCCACCCGGAACTGAAGATAGAAAATCTCTGAAGTGAAAAGTCGTTTTGAATTTAGAAGCAATATCTTTAGAAGACCAAAATAGCAGGTATTTCAAGCATGGTTTTAGTAATACACATTGCTATCCTCAGTGTAGTTGCTTAGTTCACAGATATCAGCCTATAGAGTCAGTCAGGGTGAGAATTCAACTCGTTAACTGCTATGTTCAAGAACTTGATGGGGATTCTTAGGACCGCTGCTTTAATCATCTTGTTTAAATAAATGTATGGCTTTGCCTTTGCCACATTTCCTAACTTTTCTCCTTTCTCTCTCTGCATTGATTAAACCGTAACTATCACTTTCCACTTAACTGTGTTATACCTATAAGTTGCATCCACTTATATATGAAGCCTTTGAGTTTATTTGTCTTTATACCTGAGTAATACTACATTGTATAAAAATGCCCCATCTTTTTCATCTATTCCTTAGGTGATAGGCATTTTGGTTGTTTTCAAGATTTGGCTATCACTAATTGTGCTGCTATAAACATAGACACACATATATCACTATGATATGTTTTCAATTCTTCTGGGAAAATTCCCAGAAGGGGGATAGCTGTATTGAATGAGATTTCCAGTTGTAGTTTTTTGAGGAGTTTCCATACTGATTTCCATAATAGTTGCACCAGTCTACATTCCCACCAGCAGTGGAGGAGGGTTCCTTTTTCCCCACAGCCTCTCCAACATTTGTTGTTTGTTGATTTCTTTATGATAGCCATTCTTTCTGGGTGAGATGGTATCTTCAGTGTTGTTTTAATTTGCATTTCATGAATGGCTAATGATGTGGAGCATTTTTTCACGTATTTATTTGCCTCTTGTAATTCTTCCTCTGAGAAATGTGTGTTCATCTTGCATGCCAATTTTTTGATTGAGTCTTTAAATTTGGGGCCCTAATATTTTTTAGTTCTTTATAAATTTGAATAGAAGACCTTTGTGTCAGCGCTTATTAGTTAAGATGTTTGCCAAATTGGTGGGTTTTTTCACTCTGTTGGTAATTTCTTTTGTCATGTAAAAGCTTTTCAAAAATAAATAAATAAATAAATAACCAAAGCTTTTCAATAAGAGGTAGTCCCAGTTGTTAAGTTTTTCAACAATTTCCCATGTAGTTTGATTTTTTTTGAACTGTTTGCTGCCCATATATCTTGAAGATTTCCACCTAATTTCTTTTTCAAGAGATGTACTGTTTCTGATTTAATGTTTAGACATTTAATCCATGTTGACTTCAGTTTACTGCATGATGATAAACCTGGGTGAAAATTTAGTTTTCATCATGTAAAGAGCCAGTTTTTCCAGTATTATTTGTTAAAGAGGCTATCTTTCTTCCAGTATACATGTTTGGCCCTTTTGTCAAAGTTAAGATGGATGAGTGTGTTTGTATTTCCTTTTAAATCTTCTAATCTGTTCCTTTGATCCTTGTGTCTATTTGTTTGATGATAGCATGCTGATTTTTTCACAGTAGCTTTGTAGTATAATTTCATTTCAGGAATTGTAATGCCTCATACCTTGACTTTGTTACCAAGGATTGCCTTTGCTATTCTAGGTCTTTTCTAGTTTCAAATAAATTTTAGGAGAGATCTCTCTATGTCTTTGAGGTATGTTGATGGTATTTTAATAGGGAATGCATTAAATCTGTATAACAATTTTGGGAGTATGGCCATCTTCACCATATTTGTTCACCTATCCAGGAACACAGAGTATCTTTCCATTTTCCTAAAATCTTCTACAATCATTTTTCTCAGAGGACTGTAATTTTCATTGAGTAGATCTTTGATCTCTTTAGTAAGATTAATTCCTAAGTACTTCATTTCCCTTGGTGCTATTATAAAAGGTATTGTTTCTCTAATTTCTCTCTCAGTGTGATTTTTATCTGTGAAGAGAAATGCTATTGACTTTTAGCTGCTCACATTGTGTTTTGCTATGCTCCTGAATTTGTGTATGAATTCTAGTAGCTTCTAGGTAGAGTTTTTTTGTGTTTATCAATTAGAGTACCATGTCTTCTACAAATAATGATAGTTTAAATTCTTCTTTACATATTCTTATTCAATTTAATTCTCTCTCTTAGCTAGAGTCTAATGGCTCTAGCTAATGATTTGAGAACTATATTGAATAGGAGTGGTAATAGAGGACATCCTTGTCTTGTACCAGATCTGAGAGTAAAAGATTTCAGTTTTTCCTCATTTAGAATCGTGTTAGCCATTGCATTGTCATAGATGGCTTTTATCAGATTGAAGTAGAGGCCATCTATTCCAATTTTCTGTAGAACTTTGAGCATGAATGAGTGTTGGGCTTTGTCAAAAGACTTTCATGCATCAATTGAGATGATCATGTGGTTTTGGCTTTGTCTCTATTGATATAGTCTATTATATTTGTAATATAATATATATTGAACCATCCTTGCATCCCTGGGATGAATCCTACCTGGTCATTGTGTATAATCTTCTTGATGATTTGCTGTATTCTACTTGCTAGGATATTATTGAGGATTTTTGCATCTATGTTCATGAGGGAGGTTGGCCTATAGTTCTCTTTTTAGTTGCATTTTTCTTTGGTTTTGATATTCGTATAATACTTGCCTCTAGGAAGGATTTTGCAGGAATTGTTTTCTTTTTACTTTCATTGAAGAGTTTGAGAAGTATTGAGATTATGTCCTCTGTAAATTTCTTGTAGAATTCAGCTGTAAATCCATCAAGGCCTGCACTTTTCTTTGTCAGTAGGTTTTCTATTACATTTTGAATTTCATTGGCTGTTATTGGTTATTTAGCGTTCTTATATATTCTTGATTCAGTTTTGATTATTTGTACTTTCTTAGGAATCTGTCCATTTCTTCTGTGAATTCAGTTCCATGAGAGTAGATATTCTCAAAATAGCTATTGATGATCTTCTGAATTTCCACAGGGACTGAGGTATTTTCACACTTTTCATTCCTTATTGCTTGCATTTGAGTTTTTTCTTTCTTTGATGAGATTAGGTATGGTTCTATTAATTTTATTTAGTCTTTCAAAGAGCCAGCTTTTTGGTTAGTTGATTCATTGTATTGTTTTGTCTCAGTTGCATTAATTTCTACTCTAATCTTCATAATTTCCTCCCTTCTTCGGGGTTAGGGTTTAGTTTACTCTTCTTTTTCTAGGTGGCTGAGGTACAGCATTAAGGTTTATATTTATTCCACTTTTGTTTTCCTAATGTGTGCATTCACAGCTATAAATTTCCCTCTAAGAATTACTTTCATTGCATCCCATACATTCCCATAAGTTGTGCTTGAATTTTCATTGAATTGTAGATATTCTTTAATTTCTTCTTTATTTTTATCTGGAAACCAACGTTTGCTGAGGTGAGTGTTGTTTAATTTCCATGTATTTATGGGATATTTTTGTTTCTTTTATCATTTATTTCCATTTTCATTGCACTGTGGTCAGATAATATGCACGGGATAATTTCTATTTTCTTGCACAAACTTAAGCATGATCTATGGACTAGCATGTGGTTTATTTTAGAAAATGTCCAGGGTACAGCTGAAAAAACATGTGTATTTAGATATTGTTGGGTGGAACACTCTGCATATGTCCACTAAGTCCATTTTTTCCAAGTTCTGGCTCACTTCTGCAACTTCTTTGCTAATTTTTGTCTGCTTCACCTATCCTTTTGCAGTAAGGAGTTGTTAAGTTTTCCTATTAATATTGTGCTGCTGGATATTAGATTTTTCATATTCACTAAGATTTGTCTTATATAGTTGGGTACTCCTGTGTTTCATGTCTACATATTTATGAGTGTTACCTCTTCCTCTTGTATTTTTCCCCTAACCAGTATATAGTGGCCTTCTTTATTTCATTTAATCATTCTTGGTTTGAAATTGAGACTCTCTGAGAACTGAATTGGTACCCTGCTTTTTCCTGAGGTGCTGAAAAACTGTAATATTACTTTGCATCCTTTCACTTTCAGCCTATGAAGGTCTCTCTGATTTAAGTGTGTTTCTTGTATACAGCATATTGTTGAATTTTGCCTCCTAATCCACTCTGTCAATCTATTTCTTTTAATTGGTGAATTGAGACCATTTACCTTGATGATTATAATAAGATGTACTGAATTATGATTGATATGTTATTTATCTGTTGTTCTATACTCCATTTTCTCCTGTGTTTAATTGTTTGCCTTATTTGGTGGGTTCTAACCATTCTCATTCATGGAGTTGTGGTCATTTTGGTCCCTCTCTAGCATATGTTTCAGTAATCTGTGTAGGGTTGGCTTTGTCATCATGAAATACTTTAGTTGTTCTTTGTCATGAAAGTATTTCACTTCTCTATCAAACTTGAAAGAGAGTTTTGCAGGGTGTATCAGTCTGGGCTGGAAACTTTTTTCTTGGAGAACTTAAAGTACTTTACTCCATGTTCCTCTTGACTTGATGGTTTGTGATGAGAAATCTGCCATTATTCTGATAGATTTTCCTTTAAATTTGATCTCTTTCTTTTCTCTTGCAGATTTTCGTATATTATTCTTGTGCTGGATTTCTGGGACCTTGATTATGTCTGTGTGTGTTTTCAATTGGGTTGATGTTAATTGGAGTTCTATATGCTTCAGTTACTGAATGTGAGATTGTTTCCTCATATTTGGGAAATTTCCTGCTATTACTTCTGCCCAAATTCTTTTTATATCATCTGTATTGACTCCTTCTTTCTCATTGATACCTATTAATCTTATGGTATTTATCTTGGTATTGTCTTGTAGATGTTGAATTATTTGTTCCTGCATCCTAGTTGTTTTAAGAGATTTTTTTGGCTTTTAATTAAATGAGATGGTGTCTTTAAGGTCTGAAACTCTAAATTCACTTTCATTCATATGGCTCTTCCAGCTTGTTATTGAGATTTTAGTTTACTACTTATCTCTTTGAATCTGCTTCAGGCAATCTATTTCTTTTCTATATTGTTCATTTAAGGATTCCATCATTTTTCTATACTCCTCTGTATTTTTAATCAGTGTCTTCTTTAGAAGCACTTAGTGATTCTTTCATGATAGTTATCATTTCTTTTTTTACTTCAGAAATTTTTTTCTGATCTGATTTCCTCTATAGTTTCTTTCTGCAGTTGTTTCTGTACTTCAGATGCTATTATTTCAAAGATTTTAGGTGTTTGCTTTCCAATTTCTTCTATGCTATTGCCTCCTACATTTTTCTGCATTTGTTCTGGGTGGGTTCACATCCTGAGAATGTATTTTGCTCCTTCTCTTTATCATTTTTTATAGCACTGTCCTCTGATTTTTGATGCAGAGCTTTGGTGCATTCATTACCTTAGCACCTACTGATATTCTTACCCAGGAGAGATTATGTGGCACTGACATAATGGGTAGTGATATTTAGCAGTTGACAGACTTTTGTAACTAATGGGCTTGTATTTTAGACCTAAGAGCAAACATTAAATGTGTGTAGCTAAGCAAATATTAAATTGGAAATTGTATTTAAATTGGTTCCCCAAAGTTCTGTTTGATCATGTCCCCCTGATGCACATGGGGTTTTTCAGGCAGACTAGTTCATCCTGGTTAGCTGTTGCACCCTCTCTAAATCAAGAGAGAAAGAGAGAGGATGCTCTCATAGATCAGCATCTAGTAAAGTGTCTCAGCTTACTGAGTCCAGAACTACCAATTTTGAACTCCTCCAGATGTGTCTTACTTGGGTCTGGCCACTGTGCTCAGCTTCTTCCTGCTGCAGCACACCAGGCTTGGGATCTGGATGCAAAGGGATCTGGCAAGGGTGCAGGGAAGGTCTCACTCACATGTTGGGCATTAATTAGTTTATTTTGAATGTCAAATGCACTTTGTATTTCTGATATAAACAAACAAATTTGAAGTTTAATATTATTGGTTACTAGGTTTCACTATATTCTTTAAGACTGATGTTTTGTATATTCACATATTGGAGTATATAGAATTGTTTTCAGAGTTAATTTTCCGTATTCACAGCAAGCTCAGAAGAACCATTAATCTGTGTCTGGTTTTTTTCCTACTATTAATGCAGTATAAATCAATCTCTATATCTCCCATTCATTACAAACCTTTTCCATGCTGGTTTGAAGGATCATGAATTATTCTCTATCTGGTGAGTGACTACTCCATTTAGTTGTTTTTCCCCCCTATGGTATGCATATATATTCATATTTATTCAAAGTACAAGAGGGTCCCAGGTAAAATAGTATGATTGAGAGGTTCAGCAGCTTTGCTCAGGATGATAAAGCAGTATAAAGAATCAAATACAAATATATTAGGAAATGTTGTATATGGAATCATCTTTTATTCTAATTTAATGTGATGGTTCAGTTTTAGTTTTCTGGAGAACAATACCCAGTGTCCAATTTGATAAGAGGAGGAGTTTAAATTGGCTTATGGTTTAAAGTGTTTAGTCCATTACACAATGGTTTCATGACAGAAACATCAAGCCAGAAGGATGTGACTGCACAATGCTACTGAATTTGTGTAGGTCCGAAAGCAGAGTAGGGAAATTGTGCCAGAGAGGAAGGGCCCAGAAACACAGGAGCAAGCTATTGATCCCAGGATTATACATCCATGACCCACGTAGAAACCCCCAGAAGTATATTTAGCTAATCATCTGAGTAGTTCTCAAGCTAATCAACCTGACCATTAATCTTAACTATCATATTAAACAAAACACACTCACACAAACACACATAATTTATATGATATTATATCTAATATCATATATTTCATATTATACATTTATTACATGCTATATACTATATATTGCACATTATTTATCATATATTGTATACTGTGTATCATATATGTATATATATATATGTATATATATAGAGAGAGAGAGAAAGAGGGGGGGAGCACGAATGTACATATTAGAAAATATAGTATGACTTTTTTCAACATATGTTGCTGCCCTCATATGGTGGAACCTAGAAGATATTGTATATTTCAGAAAAATCACTACTTACTGGCTCATGGAGAAATTTAAAATGCATGTTCAGGAATATCATTGACCAAAGTTACCCAAGCATAAATTCATGGTGCAAATCAATGTCTTTAACCTAATGGCCACCACCTTGAGGCCAAGGCTCTTGTAATTATAGAAGCCAAACCACCTTAAATAGGTAGATAAAGATATATGGATACATAGATACATAGATACACAGATACATAGATATATAGATATGTGGAAATATAGATATGTAGCTATAAGGGTAACTATATAGATATAAAGAGAGATATATTGATATATAGATAAATATAGACATATAGATATATAGATACATAGATATGTTGATATGTAGAGATGTAAACATATAGAAATATGAATATCTCCTCAACCTTAAATAGATAGATATATAGATATATAGATATGTAGATATATATGTAGATATATAGATATGTAATATCATAGATACATTGATATATAGATATCTCCCTGAGGCATATCTTAGCTCTTCACCAAAGGACAAAATAATGTCATACAAGAACTAAAAATTAACTATTATTTGAAGCTATTATCAATGATGTATTATTATTTTCTCATAAACCCAGATAATTATTTGGTCCAACCTAATGGTAATTTTCCAATTTGGTTTTCTAAGTATTATGTTAGAAATTATGAATATGATTTTTCTGAAAACTACTGCTGTGAAAATGAATAAATTCTCTCAATGTACTTTAAAAAATAGAAAGTGTACTCTTTCCCAAAAGATATGAGATAATTCATTGAGCTATAGTAGTATTTCAACTTACAAAATCTAATTCTGATAATGTAGAATGACATTTATTGAGCTCTTGTTATGTGCCAAAATCACTGTACGTTATTTAGTTGTGATGGAAAGAATCTTGGAGTAGACACAAAGTACTGGGTTTCATTTCTTAGTTCTGACAATTTCTATTTCTCAATGGAAATAAATATTCTCTAATCATTTATTTACCTATCCAAAAAGTGAAAGAAATGAAACCTGAGTCTGACTGGAAATAAGATATAAAAATCATGTGAAATTCTATGAGACAGTATTAATTTTTATTGCATTTCATCCTGACCTTTCTATGTATATTTGCTATTCACAATTCATTAAATTTCAACCTATAAGACATAGCATGTATTTTATTCATATATGTCTGTATTTTCATATATGAATATACACATGTACGTACATAACTTGTGGGGATTATCGTATCTTAACATATGATCAACTGAGTTTTAAGAATAAAAGCAATGGCTAGTTTCTTTTCTAAGCTTGGGGTATATGTATACTTGTATATGGGCATTCCATCTATTATGTTATCCATAATTTTCCAGAATTCCAAAAAGAGAAGAGAAATTTCCACTTTGATGTGAAACAAACTGAATTTATTCTTTTTGAAGTTACCAATTTTTCTTTATTTCAGTCTTCAAAACTCAAAATTAAAAAACAATTAATTGATTTACATAGAATATATAATTTTTCTACCATTTGTACGCTAGCAGTGAATTAAGAATCCTTTCCATTGTTTAAAAAAATTATGTTCACCTTGAAGATCAACCCTGGTGAGTTTTAATTTTCTTTAGAACAAATGTCTCCTCAAATATAGTCCCAGCCAACAGCATCAGTATCTTTAAAAGACGGTTTGACATTGAGTACTGCAAACAACGTAGGAGGCAGCGAAACACGTCGATGGCCTGTCAAATTTTTTTGTAGACATGATGCTATTATCAAGGCACATCAGGATAAAATAAAGTGACCTAGCTGACCACAGGCTTACAAATGTCCTGGGAAGGAAAGAAAAACGGTGAATCAAAAGGTAGCTTTGTTGCGTGTCCCCCCAGGCCTTCTTATTGACAAGAATGACAATGGTCCCAAGATGCACCATTATCTATGGCCAGCAAGCAGACATCAAATGCTCGTGAGCTGTATCTGTCAGAATGGAAAATTCTGCTCCAAACAGACAGGGCTTGTTACAGTTTGCTCAGCTAAGGTTTGTCAAAAGCCAGGGTCACTTGTACGTGCCCTGCCCTGAAGGGGAATTGTAAAGGGAGAAATGTACATGATTCCTCAGTGTTCCTTCTGCAGGGAGACTCTGGTCTAGTTGACCAAAATATTTTGAAAGTCAAGTCATGACTCCAAGGAAGTGCAAAACAAAGTTAATAGTCTGTCATTTGACTATTTAGGAATGAGATGCACGTGCTAAGAAGTCAGAGTTTTGAAAGAAATTTTTCTTAGTGTGATTTGTTATTTCAAACTCAGAAAGGGAAGGACTACTGTTATTGAATTTGGAAGGAACAAGTTAATGTGTTCTGGCCAAGTATTTTATGCCGTAGCATTATGGAGTTTATTACAGCCTGAAATATTTACACTAGTAAGAGGTTTCTCTAATTTGCTTTTCTTTGACTCAAGAGAGATTTTATATACAAATGTCTAGCCTCTGACACTTAAGTAAACTCACTAACTTGTGGAAACATCTGTTAACCACTCACCAGAAAATGCAAGTTGAGAGTATTTGTTTAATTGGTCCCTTTAAAAAAATTAACACTTTGCCTCCTTTCATAAATGTGTTGGCTAAAGCAGCCACCACCATAGCAGTATTTGCAAGTACAGGAATTATTTTTTTCTCCCTTCAACTCTGAGCTTTTCCTTCCTTTTCTTTATCAACTCTTTTATCCGTTTCCCTCTCCTACCTGTCCATCGTTCTTATATTTACTTCTATTACGTTCTACTTATTGTTTTAATTTATTTCATAGTTTAATATACTTCCTAGATCCAGAAAAGTCAATTTTGCTCAAACTTATTACAATGGGTCTTCTAAAATTTGTAACATTTTTTATAATTTTAGATGTCACACTTAATATCTTTTTAAAACTGAAATAGTTTGAAAAGTGATAGGCATTACTGTTTTACATTATAGGCAGAATCTTTATGTATTTGTGTGTATGTTTGTGTCACTTAAATTTTAACCATTGTAATTGGGTAGCTGTACCCCTGAGCTCCATTGCTAATCCACTTTTTAGGACTTTTATTATTGAGATAATGTCTTACTTAGTAGGCCAGATTGGACTTGAAATTCAATTTTCCTGTCTCAGTCTTCCGACTAACTAGGTAAGGTGTGGTCTACCATGCCCAGCTAAACATTGTCTTTTCTAAAACTGAGCTATTTGCTATCTTTAAAAATCACATGACTTCGTGAAATAACACCAATTTCTAGCCTCTTTAAATAGAGGGTCCAGTAATTTGGCAATTCAATTAAAATTGAATTTATACTTAGAAACTTTTTCCATATTTTTGGCTATTCTCCATATTCTATATAATTATAAAATGCCAGCTGGTGACTCGAAGTTCAGAATATAACTATTTCTTTCATGGATGAAAATTTGATTTTATTACTGGACTATGAGTTTTGCAAGGGGTGAGAGAAAAGTCTTAAGACTTGTTTACCATTCACATCCATTCATTAGTAGCCAGTGTGTGATTTACTCTAGAAATGATTGTGGCAGAAATAAAAAAGAGAAAAGGAATAAAAGACAAAAGGAGGGAAATAAAGGAGAAAAAGCCAAAATAACATGAAATGAGGATCTGTAGGCAACCCTGAATAAAAAAAAAATTAGTCCTTAGTTTGGTCCTATTTTAAGTAATACCAATCATGCTGAAGGAACTTTTCTGAGTAATTATATTTATACTGGTCAAACAGAGAAAAGAATGGGTCATAAAATTTTTATCACCACCAAATGCTAGAGTAAACCTCAGGAGAACTTACAAGTGTTTGTCCTGTTAATTGTAAGACAATTTTGTGATAATGTCTAGTGACCCATTTTTGTTGATGATAACTTTTTTCCAATAAGTTTTTTGCCATGTCATCTCTCTGCCTGAGCTAATTATTGAGGGTACTGCAAGGAATATGACTTCTTCTTCAGCATTAAGGCAACCATGTGGTAAATTGCCTATTCCCTATGACTTCAAATATGTTTTAGCTATTCTAGCTGTAGAATGTTTGCTACATGTTCTGTTCCTCTGCATCAGTTAAAAAAAATGTGAGATTTGGATCCATCAGCTTTCAGGTACAAATCCTAGATCTGTCGTTTATTGGCAGTCAACAAGCACTTAACCCTGATATGATTTAATTTTTCCAGCAGAAATATTAGGTAAAAGGTACTTCCCTGCTTACATCCTGATGCTGTAAAACTCAATTGAAAGAATATATGAAAAGTAATTAATTCATGCTTTAAAAAAAACATATGTATCATTTATATAAGAAACACATAACTAAAAAACAGGATTTTTCTCTTAAACCACACCAATTTGATCATTTCCATTTCTCCCTCAACTCGACAAAGAACATTGATTTATCCAATCAATTAATCTGATGACCAATTTAACAGAATTAAGCAATTAATTCTGTAACAGCGGCAAAGAATGGATAAGTTTTTGTTAACTAAGAAACGCAAAGAATCATACACTGTGTTTTAGATAAATGAGGATAACTTTCCCATTAATTTACTTCTGATTAGAGACTTTCAATGTTCAAGTACAAGTGTGCTGTACCCTTGATAAAAAGCAAAGGTCTCTGAAGTTACACAAAAATTCTAATAGTACCAGAGAAACCGTGTCTAAGTCTTTACAATGATTTTTGTCATTTTCTCTGACTCACCTTTGAAATTTCCATTCTTTTTGAACAAATTTAAAGGACTGATTCTATAAAGATTTTATATAGTTTCTAGATAAAATTGGAGACTTTTCTCCCATAAGTGTCTTCATTTCTACCACCAGTTCTCTACCACACTGTCATCATCTGTGGCTGCCCCTAATAAAACTGTAAGCACACAGGGCAAGGGATTATATGGTCTTCAGTTAGAAGCAAGAATTAGAGTATTGTCTAGTCTTTGTATGTGCTCAGTAAATGTTTGTTGAAAGAAGAATGTTAGAACTATTATAGTAAGTCAACAGATAAAATCAATTTGTAAACAATAAGAAGTAGAACATAAAAGATTACATATTGCCCTTCTAAATTCTATGCTCTTGGAGTGTTTTGTTTTTGTTTTTGTCTATCATCCTTTCTTCTGTCCTAGAAATTGCCTTATTTGTACACATTTTGCTTATGAAGGGAAGGCATAGTCTCAAAAAAATCCTGTAACATGTGTTTTCCATTACAGTGAATTATTTTAATTATACTTAAGAGAGAAAAAGTTGTCTGAAGTTTCTAACTAGTGCTCAAAGTTGAGAGCACTTGGACATGGACATGGATTACAAACTGTATTCTACAGTGTAAGGAAAGTATACCAGAATTCAGAAATATTTTCATTGAAACAAAAAGAAGGCATGGATCAGAATGAGGCAAAATCATGCAAGGAATATGGCTATAACTTGGACATGTGGAGTACGTGAGAATGAGTGGCCACATCAACAAAAAGAGATAGATGGAGAGAGAGAGAGAGAGAGAGAGAGAGAGAGAGAGAGAGAGAGAGAGA
>NW_004524658.1:4825665-4831999 GCF_000260255.1 Octodon degus
AGAGAGAGAGAGAGAGAGAGAGAGAGAGAGAGAGAGAGAGAGAGAGAGAGAAATGAGGCAACACCCAGAAAGGACAGTGTCCTGATAGTGACAGTCTGTTCTTCAATAGGTAAGTATGTAGAAATTAAAATTTTTTTAAAAAGGAATGTAAAAAGAAAGGAAGGTGAAAGAATGTCTGGCATTGAGTTTAAAATCTGAATAAACTTAATGTTAGATGTAATTTTTTTTCTCGCGGTACCAGGGATTTAACTCAGTACCCCGTACTGACCAGGCAAGAGCTTATTGCACTGAGCTATCTCCCCGACCCCTAGATGTAATTTTCTAACCTGTAATTAAAAATAAAAAACTTTCATCTGATAATTGAACCAGAAGTATCAAGACAACTTTGAAAAAGTATTCAAACTGTTGTGACTATATACTTTATTTTATTTCCTGTGTATAATTAAAAGTTTGATTAGTAGTGAAATATTTTTGAATGATAGCAATAGATAATAGTCTGAAATAACAACACTTCCTTTCATCAGATTGGATAATCTATTGTACTTTAGTCTCATAAAATAATTAATAATTTTAGCCATAACTTATCATTATTCATATCTCAAAAGTTATAATGTTATAATACTATTAACACCTTGTACTTTCATTTTGAATTCTCTGGGGAACAAAACCTGGACTTTCATTCCTAGAACAACTGCCCTCATTCCTTTTATATTTGGTTTGAAAGTTTATTAAACTTACTTTATCAAAATTGAGATATACTGTGATCTCAGATTGGGTTACTTGCACACTCTGTATAGTACTTATTTGTAAGTCTGAGTTTGATTGCTAGTCCCCTTCATAAACTGGATATAATCCCCTTATCTCAGTTTTCTGAGAACATCATTGGAAGGCTCTAAGACACTAATATTGAAGCAACACTGCCATAACATGCAAAATTATTGCTTAATTAATATCTTTTACTATACTCATGTTTTCAAAGATATTACCTTATTGTTCATTGAAGCCAAACAATGCTTAATCATTCATGTATTAAACATTACTGAATATATAGGTTGATTGGCTGCTTCATACTATCTAATTGTACTATATACTTGTGGTCAACATGAAAATTTGTTCTGCAGTTTACAGAATTGGAAAAACTGGTTATTGAAAACAATGTGCTTGTGGGGGCTGGGGAGATAGCTCAGTGGAATTAGCGCTGGTCTGACAAGTGCAAGGTCCTGAGTTTGATCTCTGGTACCACCAAAAAAAAAGGTGCTTGTTTGTATTTTACCAGTTTAGAGAGTTTCAAAGTACTTTGTAAGATTGCTTTTCAAAGGCCTGGGCTTGCTATGTTCGGGCTGCATTCAACTCAATATATAGCCTCTAGGCTGGATTTGATCTCCTGTGATCTTTCTGCCTCCCTTCCTGAGTGCTGAGATTACAGGAATTTTCCACTACACCTCACTGAGAACTATCTGATAGATAAATATATATTTAACTCTCCCTCAGTACTAAAACAAATAAGCATGAAGTATCTTTTACTACGTGCTCAAGATTGGAGAACTCTCAGAAGGAAAATTGACATATTAAGTATTAGTCAGTTCATGTAGGCAAAACACAAGCTTTAAGAAGTCCTAGAGCTGCTCCTACAATCTGAATCCTTAATAATTCTAACTTTTGTTTCATCCTGAATACTATACTCTCACATTTTTGCCAGATTGTATATAAGATAGTAAGAGCTTCATAGATTCTCAAGAAGTTTATTATAAAAGTTCCATCAGAATAAAAAATAAAATATAAAACTTGGAAACTTTCAGTTATATTTTTATATCAAACTCTGAACTAAAACCTTGGGCATGATCATCGAATACTCAGCAAAGCATCAATTCTTCCCTACCTAACCCCCAAAACTGTTCATAGCTGCAAGAAGACACCCCAATAGAAAATTTGTTATTATAATAACGTAAGACCAATGCCAAAGAATCCACTTTCATTTATTTGCACATTTCCTAGAAATTTTCAATAGGTAAGTATGAGAAAACAAAGAAATAACAAGTGCAGCAAGCTAGGCTGGACGAAGAAGGCAAACTGTAAGTATTACAGCTCATTTACTGAATGCTCTGCACACTTTATATTTTAATCAATCAAGCAATCAATCATTTATTTATTTATTTATTTATTTGGTGCAGGGTCTCACAATGCAGCTCAGACTCATAGCTATCCTCTTGTCTCATCCTCCCCAGTGTTGGGATTATAAGCATGTGTCACCCTGCCCTGTTTCAGTGGCCAGCATGGTGTGCCCGGGGCAGGCCCACATGGTATGCAGTACTGGGGATCACAGCCAGATCCTTGTGCTTGCCAGACAGGCACTTATTCCACCGAGCTATCTCCCCAGCCCTCTGTGCACTTTAAACATCGCCCCTATCTTCTATGTCTAAGGATAAAAATTATTTCTAGCCGAACTAGATTAAGGGAGTGTGACGATTCTTATGTCAGTTATCACCAGTCACAACTGCTTTGGGAATGAGATTGTCCCTACTTACTGCTGAGAACAGAAAGTAAAGGTGACTGAAGGGTACTATAAGCCACTATAATGGTGGTCTCTTACCTTATTATATGCCAAGTTGTATGAAGTAATTTATCCTCATTCTTACATTTCACTTGAATTTTATCTACTGAAGAGCTACTAGAAATTCAATGACTACAAACATGGGTATTAGACGAGATAATTTACTTCAGGTGCAAAGTAAACAAGTTTCTTGAGTTTTAGAGGGAAATTGCAGCTATGGTTTATCTTCCAAAAGAGTGCACTTTAGTACAAAGCCCTCATGAAAATTCTCATGCTGTAATTCATCATCCCTTTAAAATATAAGGCATTCCAAATGTTTGATCAAGAACATGTTATAGTCCTTTAGATCAATATGGGAAAATTGAGATTAAAATTATTAATGACATCTGGAATATTTTGCTTTTAGTATTTGATCTATAGTCATCCGCTAATCTACAATATGATGCAAATAAGACATTGAGGCTCACAAAAAATAATCTAAAAGAGAGTAATAATGATTCTTGTCTTTGTAGTAGTCTGTAATTTTTTTTATTCTGTAAATTTTAGTGAAATGCCTACTATATACTAGAGACTATTTGGGACATTTGTAGAAAAATTTACATAGCCTTGGTCCTTTCAGAAAAGCAACCTGTGAAAGAAATCATGAAAGCAAGCATTTTATCCTAGAATAAGGTAAAAATCAATGTAAAATTGCATTAACATTGAGTTGCTATCTTGCGAAACTTGGGTTTGATTATGCAGGGTTGTTTTGAAGCGCTGTGTCTGAGGATACTTAGACAATTCATAGAAAAGAGGTGAGTGGTTATTATCAATTACCAGTGAGAAGAGAATGGCAGCAAATAGAATGAGTATGGAGAGATGATTTCCAAAAGGGTCCTACTTTCAGTTAACTAGGAAGAATAAATGCGCCATACCTATTGTACAACATGGTAACTGAAATCAATAATGATGGGTTGTATTCTTGAAAGGTACTAACAGCAGATTTTAACTATTCTCAGCACAAAAAGTAACTGAATTAATGCACATATTTACTTAGGTCTTTTGAGCCAGTGGCATTTTAAGATGTAAGTATTTACAATTTTAAAACCTAAAATTAAAAGTGCATTTTTTAGAGAATGGTAATAAGAAAACAGAAGTTTACTGGATGTGGGAGCTCATATCCGTCTTAAGCATTCCTTTCCTTTTTGGTTAAAAATGGTCCCCTTATGTATTAATTTTCTCTGAATCCTAGGATTGTCTACAGGTCAAAATATGCAAGTGGTTTCACATCTTGATCTCAGGTCAGGAAGTAATAGTTTTCCAGTACTGAGGAAAAAATATCACAGCAATGGAGATCATACAATTGCATATGATGTACACATCATAGAAAAATGGGAGATTACTATATTCACTTAATAAATTTATTTATAGATTCATGAGGTTTACTGAGTACATAGTGATACAATGATGAATTAAGCAAAATGTAATCTCTCCATTCATGGAGAGAGGGAGAGAGAGAGAAAAAAAAGAAAGAAGATTATAGTTTAATAGATAATGATAAAGTAAAATAATAAAGCCCACCTGTTCTCTAAGGGAGGATAATTCATGACCTAATAAATGTGCTTAGGGCTAGGGAGATAGCTCAGCAGCATAATGCCTTCCTGGCAAGAGCAAGTCATGAGTTCCATTCCTGAAGAAAAAAAAAGGAAAGAAAAAAAAGAAAAAGAAAAGAATGTTCTTAAAACCTTTAATGTAAGATATTTTCAGAATTGTCAATGAAAAAAAGACAAAGGAGAAAAAAATATTAGGATCTTCTATTAGACACATGACTTTTGCCCAGAATGAAATGAGAAGCCAGTGAAGAATTTGAAGCCATCATATTTACAATTCAGCTTATGCTCTACAAAGCTGTCCCTGTCTGTGGCGCTGTGAATGTCTAAATGTCTGTGCCTCTCCTGTCAGATTTCTGCTTGGACTTACCCCAAGTGGCCCTTCCTCTCTAACCTTACTCTCAAGATTGTCTCCCCATAGAAGTAGTGCTCTCTGTAGCCAACACAAATTTCATGATTGCGAAGTGTAATACACAAAATATACTTATTTCTCTGCTTGGCCTATAAAGCATCCTTTAGCATACAGAGGCTCATCACCCTCACATAACACTCTGTGGACATTCTCTGAATTAAGTTTAGATTCTTTTTTCTGGTACTGGGGAACAGACTCAGGGCCTTGCACTTACCATGCAGGCGCTTGTGCCACTGAGCTATCACCAAGGCCCTGAATTAAGTTTAGAACATTATATCCTCTTGATTTTCCTTCCAACTCATGGACATTTAGGAGATTCGGAAGGATTTTGAAAGAAGTATTGTCAAACATGATTCATTCTGTAGTTTGGGGAGGAAAAACTGGCAGGATTTGCTGGTAGATGTGAGAAACTGAGAAGAGTTCATCGAAAGTACCAAAGACCTCATTAGGTTTAATTAAGACTAGAGACTATGAAAAGCAGTTTTAAAGGCAGTGTAGCTCTGGGCTTGGCAACTTTGACAGCATTATTTGTTGGCCAATATCTGTACAGTGAGCATCTCAGTGTATGTACATGGAACGAGTCGAGCAGCAACAACTTGGCTATAGGCGGAATATTACGTAACTATTATACTGATAGTTAATGCATGAGACTGGGTGATGTTCTTTAAGAGAAGAAAAAAGAGGCCCCAGAATATAGGCTTATCACAGTGACAGAATTTGGAGAGCATGAAAGGAAGGCAGATTCTACAAAAAGGATTGTGACATGGGAAGGAAAATCAAGAGGAAGTGATGACCTACATTGAATTCAGAGAATATTCACTGTGTGTGTGTGTGTGTGTGTGTGTGTGTGTGTGTGTGTGTCTGTGTGCAGCTGTGCTGAATTTCTCCTTATTAGTTGATGTTTATAGGTCAAGCACGGTGACAAGTACATTTTCAGTACCACACTTAACAATCCTGAAGTCTGCATTGACTGCAGAGAGCGCTGTTTTCACGGAGAGGAATCTTGAGAGTAAGATTAGAGAAGAAGATCTGCTTGGGGCATGTTTGAGCACAAGTTTGAAATTGGAGGCAGAATTGACTAAAATTGGAGAAAACTGAGACTGTAGCCAGAAGGAATGTGTGGGGCCAAGAGAAGTACCTTTAAGTCGAAAAATAAATTTATATTTGTATACTGATGGGAATTTCTCACTGAGAGAAACTTGATTGAAAGGAAAATAGTAAAAACAGTTTACATGGCATGACACTTTTTCTAGGCATGCCATCACCGATATCCCAAATTGGGTGCTTTAAATAGCAAAATTATCATCTCAGATTTCTGGGGGCTAAATATCCAAGGAGAAATTGTTATTGGGTGGCCTTTTCTGAAGCTCTCCCCTTGACAGGCAGGTGTCTGTTCCAACACTAACTTCACAAGGTCTCTCTCATTCTGAGTACTGCATAAATTAGAGATCCCTCTCCTGGTTTGTCCTGGGCTCTTGCTATAAACAAGACAATACTATAAAAACAATCATTGTAATTATCTCTTTTGGTTGATAACTTAATCAATTTTTTAACTATTTTACCTGCAAATGTGTCACATTTTTGGTACTAGGGGTAAAATATTAGAATGATACAGTTGATTCCATAATAATCAATGTTTTTGGGTAAATGAGAAAAGATTCAATTTAATGCACGGGTGCAAAGATTGTCCTTACAATTACAGACACAAATCAAAAACAGGTAAAAAGTAAATTGTAGGTGCTGGTGGGAATATAGAGGTGGTAGAAAAAAGTGTAGAAATTG
>NW_004524658.1:4832099-4838569 GCF_000260255.1 Octodon degus
TGTGGATGATGTGAAAAGCAGGAGTGGGGTTGTCTTAGTTACTTTTCTTATTGCTAAGACAAAATATTCAATATCACAAGGAGGAAAGGGTTACTTTGACATATAATTTGTGGAGGTTATAGGCTTCAAGACATGGTTGAATGGTAGAGGAGTAAGAGTTCATGGAAATCAGAAGGCAGCAGGGTATCTTTTTTCTGACCATTTATATTCTATCCAGGCCACCCACCATTTGGGTGGATTCATCCACACCCAGCTTAAGACATCCTAAATCCCTTTATCACAAAATAATGCAGCCACCTCTGGAACTCACTACCTACGATTCTGTGACATTTTGGGAGACCACATATATAAAATCCATATTAAAGATCATGTTAGAATTATTCACTCAGCTGGTAAAATACAACAAATTAAGTAACCCAGTATATTTCTGGCTTTGCATTTGGATATAGCAGGGATGATATTTGAAGGAAGCCCAATCTTAACACTGTTTTAGGGTTTGTTTATCATCAAAAGAAAAATAATGTGTTTTATTGTGAACTCGATTTTACCATAGTTGGCATTTAACAAGTTGAGTATAATAATCAGATAGGGTGTAGGAGAGTTGAGTCATTTTTATAAATAATGAAATATGAAATCAAAATTTATAGACAAGGAAAATAAGGAGTAAAGCTAGAATTGGAGAAGAAAATTGCAGAAACATTGAGAGAATGTTTAGTTATAAATTGTTGGAATAACTGTTGGAATTGATGACTAGAGGAAGCAACACATAAGAACAGACATCACCAGTGTAGTTGAACTGCAGATTAGGAGGTTACTATATTGGCATACATCTCTTGAAGACAAACGAGTTGAGTACAAATAAGTAGAATGACTGTGGTGGAAGGAAAGTCAAGGAACTTTGAAGCCAGGAGCTAAGAGAAACATCTCAGTAATTGTAACAACAACAGCATTGGAGAGAGAGAGAGACAACAAAGCCAAGTGAAAAAAATTAAATCAATGAAAGAGTCATCAGGGCTCTATAAATACCACCCTTGGACTTTTGGAAATGGTTATGACTTCCTCTTTAAAACTCTTTTTAGTTAAACTGGAGAAAAAAATTGTTCAAGGTATCACAATAAGTAAAAAGTAAGGGCGATATCTATCACAAAATAGACTTAAGAATGGTAGATTTGGGGAAGAACATGAAGACTGCGGTCTCTGTCCACATCTGCAGCTGGGACTTTAAAACTAGACAAGGACAGAATTCTATTTGTCTATTTTACATAAATATGGGCAGGTATGAAACTGATGTATCTAAGCATGACCAGTAAATGTTCAGTGGATTCACTTCACAACTTTGAAGCTCATAGAAAATTTTCAGGTATGCTTATCAATGGCTGAATTATTTGTCTGTATGCTTGTTTATGTATGACAAACACAAAACAATTACTTTGTTCTAAATGTTATTTAAATATATTTTAAAACAATACATATTTTTAAAACAAATGAAAAAATAGAAAGTAATCACAGTTCCATTTTAAAAATGAGAAATCGTACAAAACTTAAGTTATTCAAAGCCTTATTTTATAGATAATAACATTATTTATTAATCTTACATTGAAGCAAAAGAATTAGATATGAAAAGCTTCCATTGGGGTACATACCACAATGTTAAGCATCATTTTAATAAGAATGAGAACAATGAAAGTATTCTTAAAATGACTTGTTTAGTTCTAAAATTACATAGTACACTCTATAAAACATTATACTGTAATATATAATATTATATATATAATATGTAATCAGAAGAGAGGATCTTAAATTTTTTAACATAAAGAAATGATTAACATTTCAGAAGATTAAATTAATAGCTACAACATTTATGTTTTAAGTAACATTTTAAAATAAAATTTGAAAAATGAGAAATTTTGCCATTTTAAATTTAATTGATTTGAAGTTGTGGGTAGTGCCTTAGCAGAGAATTTGCCTAGCCGATATAAATGCCTGTGTTAATCAATGTACCACAAAAAAAGTTAAACCAAATTTAAAATATAATTTATTTAAATCAACGATTTCAAGTCATTCATCCTGAGTTATCAGAGTGCCTAAAAGAATGATGTAGAAACCAAAAAACCCATGTATAAAAATATCTCAGGCATTTCTCAGCATACTACATACAAAGTGGTAAGAAAAGATTCCTAAGTCTAAGAACTTTACTTTCTTGAAGTCATCCTAAGTAAAAGTTTGTTACAGGGAGGCCATGAGAGTTTTTTTCACTCAGAGGATGTCTTAGGTTACTTTTCTCTCATAGCTGAGAGAAAATACCCAACACTTAAAGTGAAAAAAGCAAAGGTTTATTTACCTCAGAGTTTGTGGATATTTTAGTCCATAATTCATTGACCGCAATGTATGGTGGCAAACTGTAGAGGGGTAACATGAGAGCAGAGGACAGCTACAGCAACAAGTGAAGCATACCAGTGTCTTTCTGCTCCTTTTATCATATCCAGATTGCTGGGATTAAGACATTGACAAGCCAATCAGTGGACTAATTTAGTTATCACACACTCCTAATCTCAGTATCACACACTCTTATTAAGAAACTTCTGAAAAACCCTATGACTCTGTAAGGATTTGGGGGATATCGAGACAGAAAACATAATAGAGGAGGAAGAAGTCCACACTCAAGGTATGTACCAAGGACCCAAAATTTTTGAGAGTGACATTTTATCTCTCTGAAAAAGTAGAGTAGCAAGACAACTCAGGTGAAACAACTGAAGGTGGCCAGTCAAAGTGACAGACCCAAAGGTGACTTAATGGCTGATCATATTTTCATGATCAGGAGTGCAAGGAATCACCATGGAGGCTATAGGAAGCATTTTACAGTGGCTACTAAATGATTGTGTCTACTGTAGTGAGACACAGATGGCAGGGCCGAAGTGGAGAGAACCTGCTGCTATGCTAGATTAGAAAACACCACGTTAGATTCCCACGAAGAAATAAGTAAGTGAACATGACATCACACTCCTCCTTGCTCTCGCTCATCTAGCAGTACGGATGTCTCTGAAGATCTTTCTTTTGGTAAAACATCCCCTTACTACAGAGAGTTACATAATATATAATGTCTTTCCCATTCCAGTTAACCTCTCTACTACATCTTTGAGATGAATAGTCATTTGCTAGCTTCCAAAAAAATCCCTCCCCAACTTCCCAAGCCAGGCAAGCCTTCCCTTTCAGATGGTCTGGTAATACCACATGCATCTTATCCTAGCAGAAAACTCAAGTGTGCTTTACATGTAGGTACAGGCTTGTTAGACACATTAAAGTATGTGCTGTCAGACTATCATTTTCCAGGAGTCAGGGACTCAGGCTGTACTTCATATCCCAACCAGAGTGTCAGTGACATGGGGCTGTTCAGGAATATTGATTGAATTAGTGAAAGTTTGAACATAGAGAATGGAAATTGGAAGTAAGAGGTAGATAAGAATTTGAAATAAGCAAATGTATGGCTTAATCGCTTTACCTGGTGGCATTCTTATGACTAGCTCATATTTTAAAGTGATTCTTCTTCAAAAAAATTAACTTTTCATGTTTATAAACATTCCATAAAACAAAAATGAAGATATGTGGTTAGTTTTTGGTTTGGAAAAAATAAATTATCATGCAGTTGTTTACAGTAAGTAGAGCACTTGTGGAGCTGTCCTATTCCTTCCTGTGGACTTTTGACTCCACCATCTCCTTCTTCCAATCAGAAAGCCTGCGTGCTGCAGCCCTTTCATTTATATTCCAAGGCATAACTAAAAGTATCTCCTTCTTGATGTCTCATAGTATTCAATCAATATTGATTAATGGACTGCTGTACTCAATCTCCTAGGTCTGGTTAATGTGTGTTTAATTACCTTTTCTCCATGGTTTCACAGGTGTAATATTCACAACAGTAACAGATCTGTACAGCCACCAGCAGGAAGCTAACTGAATGATTGATTAACAACACATGGACTCAATGTTCTATTCCAACAAATATTTTTCCACTGTCAGGATATCTGGATTTCAAATATGATATATCTTAATTTTATACCATATCTGAATCATTTTGATGATGTAATTTTATTGTCAAAGGAACCAATTGCATCAATACTTCTATTTGCCTATTTTACCTCTGTAGTATGTTGTCTTACTAGAGAATCTTTTTTGCGGTAATGAAAACCTGAAGTCTCACGTCCGATTTCAACAGCTGTGAGCAGTATCATGAACTCTACCAAATTTTTTTTTATTAACATAACTGAACTAAGTCAATGAATTGTTATCAGTATCTCTGTCTCTCCAAATCCACTTCTTAGAAATTTTAATAGGATTTGTGAGCTTAATCTCATGTCAGGTTTAACTTAGTATCTCTCCTGCTGCTTTCTCATGTTTAAACCATTCTCCTCTGCCAGGTACCTAAGAACCAGCATTGAACAAGACTTGTCCGCCCTATCTCGTTAGTCAGAAACCACGGATATGTTATTAAAATAAAAAATAACTAGGCCTTTTTAAAAGGCAAATAAGATACAACAAATCCATATCAATGCATTTTTGCTGTTATTATTTCTTTCATCTCTACCTTAGATTGAAACTCGATATAGAGTCTCAAATTTATAGCTCTAAGTGACTTAGCTATATTTATTCTTGTTATTTTTTAACAGTTTAATATAATGAAACCAACTTAATTAAACTTTCAAAAAACATTCAAAGAACTGGAAAAATGCACTATGCCAGAATATTTAAAAGGTCACATAATTCTAGTGTTATATTAAAGAACCACAAAGATGAAATAGATTTAAGCAAACATACATACTGTTCTTATGAATGTGTGTGTACATTTAAATTTTAGGCAACCTTATACAGTTGATTAGGAAAATTTTAATAATACATCACAGAAAAGTCAGAACATCAAATCATTTCCCTTTTATGTAGAAAATTGAATAGAAACTTTTGTGAGAAAAATATGTATCTTTATTGCTCAATTTTGACAGACCTTTCCAGTTTTATTTGTCCTTTCTATAAAGAAAAGATAATAGAATCTGCCATTGTACCCTGGATAATTGTTGAGGGTAGGCAAACATAATTCTACATGATAACATTCAATAAATATTGGAGACATTTGACACAATGTGTTCAATAATATGAAGGTATGTTGTGCTACTAGAACTAGTACAAATGATACTACTACTGATAAAAATAATAAAATAATCATCACCTGTTGAGAGACAACTTCATCTATTTACTACTCTTTCACTTGTATTTTTCTGATAGTCCTCTATGCAAGATGTTATGATACACTTTTCTGTGTTTCACACTTCTGAGGGGACCAAGGCTCAAAGAAATAAATCACAGTCTCATGGTCACACAGAAAAAAGGGACAAAGTCCAAGATGACCCATCACTAAATGAATGCAAGCCCAAGACTTTTCCATTAGGTTTACTACTTGTTTATCTCTTTGGTTTTGCTTATAGGACAATCAAGAGTTCTCATTTCATAATGTACCCCCATTTCTCTAGCATTATTCATTTTTCATTTTAATATCTTCTCCCCTAGACTTGGTACACATTAAAAGCAGTGCCGGAAACTCATCCATAGACCCAGAATGTAGCTTTATTCCAAACTCCAAAGAAAGAATAGTAGAGCCACCCCTCAGGTCCCCTTCCACATATCTCTCAGAAAGAAGCTTTCTTTCTCCCCATAAATATATTCTGCTCTTCACCTCTGTTGTTGTTTTCCACTGAGATCACTGAATGGAGGCAAGCATTTGCTTTTGTGTCATAGACTATATTCTCACCATAGAAAGAAAGAAAGAAAGAAAGAAAGAAAGAAAGAAAGAAAGAAAGAAAGAAAGAAAGAGAAAAAAAAGAAAAACTTGGCTTAATGGCTGATTGAAAATGTAGTCATTTGTTGTTTTAATCAAAATCACATAGTCTGAAAGTAACAATAATTATGTATCAAGATATATTAAGTTAACAAACAGGCATAAAAATCCTTATAAATACTGGACTATTAAAAAATTAAACACAATTCTCTTTCTACTCTCAAAAGAAACCATTACTCTGAGAAAGACCAATGTCGTGTGCTGTCTTTGACTTATGTGATTAACTACTCAATAGATGAATTCTTACACTTACGATATACCTGTTTATTATCACACATAATGTCTGTACTTTAAATACCAAGCACATAACACTTCCTATATGCAAAATACCACCCTAAATGTCTTCTTGATTTAATCTCCATAACAATTCTATGAAGATGGACCTATTGTTATTGTTGCTTCACAGAATAGCAATTTAGCAAGTTGACTGGTCACACTGATTACATCAGGGGTACCAGCATATAAATGTTTCCAATGTGAGTTCAGTGCTTTCTTCTTCTTCTTCTTCTTCTTCTTCTTCTTCTTCTTCTTCTTCTTCTTCTTCTTCTTCTTCTTCTTCTTCTTCTTCTTCTTCCTCTTCCTCTTCCTC
>NW_004524658.1:4838669-4846050 GCF_000260255.1 Octodon degus
TCTTCTTCTTCTTCTTCTTCTTCTTCTTCTTCTTCTTCTTTCTTTTATGTATTTAGTACAGGGTCTCACTACACAGATTGGACTCATGGTGATTCTCTTGTTTTCAGCCTCCCAAATGCTGGGATTACAGACGTGCACCAGCATTCCCAGTCTCAAGAGCACCTCTCAGTGTGCCCCTGGGGCAGGGATGGCATGGCACACTGGAGCCCCCGACCCCTGCATCTGCCTAAACAGGTACTTTAATTCACTGAGCTATTTGACCAGCCCCAGTGCTTTCTTCTTGACCACTACATTGTCACTGATGTTTGTGCTGTTTCATGAGGTCTGGCATCTTGCAGGATGCCTTTTGGTAAAAATCATAGAGGTCCAGACTTTTTCGTGAAGTTTTAAAAGTATATTTCTGGACATTTTTCAAGTTATTTTAAGGTAATGTGTCTTGCGTTATAAATTATAGGTAGTGAGTTTTACCTTTTCTGTGATACATGAAATGGATTTTACCCATTATATACAATTAGAAAAACAACACTAGACAGTATGGAACACTTACATCATTTTAAATTGTTTCATGCTTCTTTTCAGCCTACTTCCTAATCCAACCCCAAACCTTGGCAGCCCAAACCTGGCATCTGACTCTATCATTTACCCTTTCCAGCACAGGATATTAAAGGATTCATGAGAGTAATACATTTTATCCTGGATTTCTTCATAAAAGTGTAAAGCCTTCAAGATATTTTCATGTTGTTCCAAGAGTCAATAATTTGGTCATTAAACTTCGTTTAGTTCCTGTTAGGTGTTCTACTACCTGCGTACCAGGAAGAGATTTGTGGTTGTTTATAGTGTGGGGAGATTACTGACAAAACTACTGTAAACACTTACAAATATGGTTATAGATTTGGGCACATGCTTTGTAGTTCCAGGCATGAGATTGTGGAGTCATGACAATTTTGTGTTTAACTGTATAAAAACTGACCAAATTTTTTTTATTTTTTTTTTCAAACTGGTGATATCCTTTAAATACCCAACAAGAATTCTGAAGATTTTCAATTACTTTACAACTTTTCTAACACTTTGTATTATTGAGTGTGTTTTTTTTCGCTTTATTTTGTTTATTTTGAGAATATTTTTGAAGTGGGCAAAACTATTCTATTGTGATTTTTAACTTACATTTTTTTCCATACTACTAATACTTTTTAAATATATTTCCTTGTTTATTGTTCTCTGAATGTGCTTTTTGAAAAAGTGTTTATTCAAGCCTTCTATGATTTACTAAAATTGAATTGGTTGTTTAGGTAATAATGAGAAGTAGGAATTCTTAATGTTATCTGGATGCAAGACTTTTCCCAATTATATATTGTACAAATAGTCATACCCAGCATATCTTCTCAGTTTCTTAGTGATGCTTTTTGTAGTTATTTTGTTGATTGTAGAAAATACACATTAAACCATATGAATGATCTCAGTATATTTCAGTGACATTGCAATAATTGTGAACTATCTAGCACCAGCAAGTTATGTAGCCTAAAAATTGAAACCATAGAACCAATGAACTAAAACTCGTTACTCATTCTTCTCCTTGTCTCTAGAAATAGTCAATCTACTTGCTGTCTCTGAATTACTCTATTTTATGCACAAAAAACAATGCATGCATATAAATTGATTAATATTACTGACTCATCCTAGTATAATATCCTAGAGGCTTATCAACATTCTACTGTTTGTCATTTCCTTAAAAGGAAATAAAAATCCCTCATAGAATTAGTAATTATGCGTATAGTTCAACATGAGAGAGTTCAAAAGTATTTGTCAATCTAGCCAGCGATATGCTGGAATCTCTAAGGCTTTGTGTCTATTATATTAGATCACATTAGTACTTAAGAATTAACTAATCTTTGTAATTGTTTTGTTATAATTTGCTTCCATGGCACGTCCCTTCTTCTGTTATTCTCTTCAATGATGGGAGTCCCCATTTGACTCAAATATATCCAGAGGATCTTCTCTCTCTTTGGGGTTTAGTTGTCCTGGTGACATTACAATCTCAAAACTGCCTAATAATTTTATGGAGTATTTGCCTTTTTCTCTTGGTAGGTGGTTTATGGTATAGAATCAAACTTACTCAATGTGGGATTAGTGAGGACATAAAGGTTTCTCAAAATCATAATTTTTAGGCTTTGCTCTTCTCCTTCACCCAATACTCACTAGGGGTTACACTTTCATTTTTCTGAGCCCTTTTAGCTCAAAAGTAATTCAATCTAAGTTATCTTGAGCTAGAGGTACCAAAGAAGTTATACTTGTGTTTGTCCTCTCTGCCTACTTCTAATTATTTCTCTGATAGAAATCCCAATTTGAATTACCAGATTATAAATGAAACAGAAACTGCAGTAAAATTGGGATTTCTAGTTACATTTATTTGCTAATTTATATATTTTATTTTAACTGAAAAAGGAACAAAAAACAAAACCTCAAAGCAACATGATAGGTGATAACAATGGCTGATAAATTTCATATTGTCATCTTTAGGTTATTTACTTACGGTATAATTTAATTGTCCGAACAATATTACCACAAATCTATCTTTTTCATGAACTAGGAGAAATTAGTAGAAATTTGTTGTGTCCCCTGCCTTGCCTTAGTTGCCCAGAATTGTCTTTAGTATTGTAGGTTTTTTTCTGCTTCCA
Organism: Octodon degus; assembly: GCF_000260255.1. Taxonomy (NCBI): domain Eukaryota; kingdom Metazoa; phylum Chordata; class Mammalia; order Rodentia; family Octodontidae; genus Octodon; species Octodon degus. The sequence continues at coordinate 4,841,345 of NW_004524658.1, forward strand.
AATAAATTTAAGGATTTCTTTTCTCTAAATCTGTGAGATATGATATTGAAATTTTTATTAGGATTGCATTAAATCTGTTGAAATTTACTTTCTATGCAAATAGAATAGCCATGGTTGTTTTTTTTAAGTACACACACGTGCAAGTGTGCACATACACGCACACACACATACACACACACAAACATTTGTTTATTTTGATTTTCCCTTACCTCTTTCTCATTTTTCAATATGTATTATACATTTTGAACCATATTTACTCTGTCAGCTTCTTTAAACTTTTGTCTGGTTTGTTTCATTTGTGCGTATAGTCTCAAGTTGGATCCATTAAATATAAAAAGCCTCTAGTTTATCTTTCTTTACCAATGAGCAGTACTCCATTACATAAAAGATCACTTTTTTATGCCTACTTCTTTTTTATGCCTACTTTATGCCTACTTTTCTTCCCTACTTCAGTGAATGGGCATTTAGGTTGTTTCTAAGATCTAGCTTTTACAAATTGCACTGCTATAAACATGAGCACACATATATCACGGTGGCACAAAGTTCTTGATTCATCTGAAAATATACTCAGAAGGGGAATACAGAATCAAATGGGACATGCTGTCATAGTTTTTTGAGGAATCTCTACACTGAATTCCACAGTGGTTATACCAGGCTACACTGCCACTAACAGTGGAAAAGGGCTCCTTTGCCCCTACAGTCCCCCTAGCAATTGTTATTGCTTGATTTCTTGATGATAGGCATTCTTTCCAGGGTGAGATGGAATCTCATTGTTGCTGTAAATTGCATCTCTCAAATGGCCAGTGATGCTGAATATCATTTCAGATACTATTTGCTGTTTGTATTTCTTCATCTGAGAAGTGTGCATTTATCTCAGATGCCCATTTTTTGACTAGGTCTTGAAATTTTGGAGATCTGCTTTTGTTTGAGTTCTTTGTATGTTCTCAATATAATTCTTTTGGTGAGGAATAGCCAACAACTTTTTCCCATATGGAGGGCTATTTCTTCACTCTGTTGGTGGTTTCTGTTGCTGTATGAAGACAGTAAGGAGATGCCAGTTGTTGATATTTTCTGATAGTTCCTGTGCAGTGAGGGTTTTATTCATAATGTCTGTGCTTACACAATTTTTTTTTTTGGTACCAGGGACTGAACTCAGGATCTTAAGCTTGCCAGGCAAGCACTTATTCTACTGAGTTATCTCCCCAGCCTCCACCAATCTCTTCAAGATTTCTACCTATTCTATCTTTTAGGAGAATTAATGCTTCTGTCTCAATATTTAGATCATTAATCCATTTCAAATTTATTTTACATCATGCTGAAAGATTTGTGTGCAATTTTAATCTTTGTCATATGCAAAGACAGTTTTTACATTTATTAAAGTGGTATCCTTCCAGTGAATACGTTTGGCAGCTTTGTCAAAGATAAGGTGGCTGAGTATGTCTGGAGTTCTTTCTGCATCATCTAGTCTGTTCCATTGATCGTCTGGTTTGTTTTTTATTTGTTGCTATTTGCAGTATCATGCTGTATTTATCACCATAGCCTTATCATGTAATTTCAGGTAAGGGATTGTTGTGTCCCCTGCCTTGCCTTAGTTGCTCAGAATGTCTTTAGTATTTATTATTTTTTAAAAATTTTTATTTATTTATTTATGTGTGTGTGTGTGTGTGTGTGTGTGGCCAGCTCAGTCCCCCAGGGGGCGGGCCTGGCTAGCATGTGGTGCTGGAGAATTGAACTGCGGTCCCTGTGCTTTACTAATCTTGTTCTAAGTAGGCACTTTAGACCACTGAGCCATCTCACCAGCCCCTCTCTTTAGTATTGTAAGATTTTTTTCTGCTTCCAAATAAATTTTATGATTTCTTTTCTCTAAATCTGTGAGATATAATATTGAAATTTTTATTAGGATTGCATTAAATCTGTTGAAATTTACTTTTTCTGCAAGTAGAATAGCTACAGTTGCTTTTTTTCTGGGTTCCTGTCTTATGAAGTATTGTTTTCCATCGTTTGACTTGCAGCCTATAATTTAATGTGTTTCTTGTGTGCAGCATATTGCTGAATTGTTGAATCTTGCTTCTTGAATCATTCTGCCAGTCTGTGTTTTTTTTAAATTGGTGAATTAAGGCCATCCATTACCATTGGTTACAAGTGATATGCATTGACTTACCCTTGTCTTGTTATTTTTCCGTTATTGCCTCCCTTCCTCTCTCTTTCTCTCTTTTTTGTTTTTGTTTGTTTGTATGTTTTAAATGTATTTGGTACAGAGTCTCACTACACAGCTCCAACTCAGTGATCCTCCTGTTTCAGCCTTCCCAGAGCCAGGCTGAAAGGCACGCGCCACCTCATCCATATTTGGTTGCATGCTCAGTGCGTCCAGGGGCAGGGCCCATGCAGCATGTGATGCCTGTGATCAAACTCCGGCCCTCATGCTTGCCTAAGGATCTAAGCAGGTGCTTAGTCTGCTGAGCTATCTCACCAGCCCTAGCTATCTCATCGACACTTCCCCTCTTTTCGTCCCTCTCTTCTGTTTAATTGTTTGCCTTGCCTGGTGGATTCTTTTTGCTATTTTATAGAGTTGTAGTCATTGCCATCTCTTTCTAGAATGTTCCTCAAAAATTTTGGAGTGCTATTTTGGTGGTCATATATTTTCTCAGATGTTCTTTGACAAAGAAATATTTATTTTTCCATTAGTTTTGAAAGAAAGTTTTGTAGGGTGTATCATTCTGAGTTGAACATTGTTTTCCTTTAAGGCTTGAAATATGTCACTTGAAGCTTTCCTTGACTTGTAGGCTGGTGCCGAGAAGTTAGATGTGATTTTCATGGGCTTTCCTTTATAGGTGATTTATTTCTTTTCCCTAGTCAACATTAAGATTCTTTTCTTGGGGCCAGCCTGATAGCTCAGAGGATTAAAGCACCCGCTTAGGCAGATGCAGGGGCTGGGGGTTTCGTCTCTGGCATGCTGTGCTGGCCGTGCCCCTGGGGTGCACTGCCACCATGACTAAGAATGGGCACAATGGTGCTCTCCTGTACTTGTAGCACTTGGGAGGCTGAAAAAACATGAAAGATTACTATGAGTCTAATTTGTGTAGTGAGACCCTGTAGACCCTGTACTAAATACATTAAAAAAGAAAAGATTCTATTCTTGTGTTGAACTTTTAGAATCTTGACTATGATATGTCTTATTGTAGTTTTCTTATCGGTACTATTCTTTTGATACAGCGTCTTGCAATACAATTTGGATTTGTAACAATCCACTGTTTCAGCTTCCCCAGTGCTGGAATAACAGGCATGTGCCACAAAGCCTGGTTTCAGGGCAGTCATGGCATACTCAGGGACCTAGGGCCAGCATGGCATGCAGTACTAGGGATTGAATTCAGGACCTGGCACTTGCCAGGCAGGTGCTTAAACCACCAAGCTACCTCCACAGTCCTAGATCTCCCACCCTTCCCCCCTGTGGCAGCTGGAATTTCTGTATGCCTCCCTTATCTATACATTAAATTCTTTCTCTACCTGGGAAGTTTTCTGCCATGACAGCTATGATTTTTATATACAGATTTTTATGTATTTTGTGCTAACTCCTGCTTTTTCATTAACTCCATTCAATCAAAAGTTAGTCTTCTTTTGCTTATCTGTATCAGCTCTAGAATCACTAAGCTTGATTTTCATTGTAGACAACGTCTCTGAATTTCTCTGAGACATTATTTTTGATAAGATTTTTTTTCCAGAGCCTCATTCAATTGCTTTGTTGTTACCAGTTCAGAAAGGCCAGGTGGGTGGTTTTCAGATTACCCACCTCAGCGCCCCAAGGTTGCTACTGGTGAAGTGGACATCTGATGGAATTGCATATGGTTTAAGAGTCTTCTCATTTTTCCCTACTTTTTTTTTAAGTTTAATTACTGATGTGATGTTTGTAAATTGTCTGTGGTGAGTTGTTCATTGCTAGTATTTAGAACCCTTAAGAAGTGACTATTCCTAGCTGTCTTCCAATTGTAGCTGGTTTTTAGATTTTGAGTCCAGTAAGAACCTTCCTCTTCACTTTGTTGGGCATGAGAAGTGGTTTCCTGTTTGGCCATGCCCCCGGTGCTTCAACACTGTGCTACAATATTTTCTGTGACCTTCAGTCAATCCCAGTATTAGAATACTTGGATGAACCGTTGTCTGGAACAATCACGTCACTTTGGGCTCTAGTGTTACCACTGACAATAGCGTGAAACATCTTAGAAAGACGACAAACTGCAATGACTAAGTCTGTCACTCTGGACCAGGTGAACTAAATCTGTGGTTATATAACAACATCTATAGCAAACAAGAGATTTTACACAATATATAAATTCTTAATATGTCAAATTTGTGCTTAGGGGTTAAAATTTTAAATGGGTTAGGGAAAAAATAGAAACATGGGAAACTACTGGAAACCAGTGCAAAACATTGGAGGAAAAGAAAAACAAAGGGCTAAAACAACAGAGTAGGACCACAGCCACAAAAATGTTAGACCCCTTAGTCACACTAATATGAAAACAAGATCAAACAATGCAGGGGGAAGGAAAAAAACTTAAAATACACAAATAAATAAATAAATAAATAAATAAATAAATAAATAAATGCAGGAGAAAGAAAAAGAATTTAAAAAGAGTAAGTCCAGGGGCTTGGAGATGAAGTAGAATAAGAACTTCCCTGGCAAGCACAAGGGCCTGCATTCAATCCCCGGTTCC
>NW_004524658.1:4846150-4848662 GCF_000260255.1 Octodon degus
AGAATAAGTCCATTTCCAGCTTGTCTCTTCTGTCCCTGGTAGACAACATGTGGAGCTAGAGTCCAGATCCATGTAGCTTCACTCAAGCAAGCGAGCAGGAGCGTTTTGGTGGCATATTGAATAATCACAACAAGAGGACCTTTGGGAGGGCTGCAGGCATCAGCACACCTTCCACTGGCCTGAGCCCAGCTGGGAGCCTTAGATGGAGCCAGCAGCCGCTCTGAGTTCTGAGTTCTAGAGTTCCCTCTCCAAAGCGGCTCCAGGCCAGCTGCCTCGCATGGGATGACTGAGCCCTCAGCACTCACCGCTATTGCAGTGCTTCACGTGTACTGCTGTTGTCCACTGCTGCATCTCTCAGTGGTGGGGGCTATTCACATACCCCTAGGAGGTTTAATTATAGTGAACTAATACAAGAAGGAGCCAGTGGTCCTCCCACTGCGACGAGAATCCAGGCTAGCTGCTTGTGATTTTCTGATGCTACCATGTCTGAAAGTGCAGGAATTCAGTGCAGCCGCCGATTGCCTGCTTCCAGCATGAAGTTCAGTGTCTGCCTCCTTTTGGCTATGCCATCTGTCAGTGTGATCGGGAACGCGGTTCCCGCCACTTGGGTTACGCAAACGTTTGTAAGGGTCTCTGGAGTGTTACCATTCTGCTGCATGTTCTCCTCTCAACCTCCAAATGAATTAGGAGTTAAGGAGTTAAAAATGGACTGAGAAAAAGTATTTATTGGGCGGTGAAGGAAGAAATCAGCATTATTACTTTAAAGTAAAAGCAAACAACCCCAAGGCAAATGGACCTGGGGGACCTGAATGGGATGCCACCAGAAGTCTTTATCTAGAGTCTATGACACACAAAATTGACAGTGCCCCAGCCACTGAGATCAATCTGTGGGGTTACAAGCAAGAAGTCTGACTTAGAAATGGGATTATAGGAAATCAGGGTAAATACCAATAATTGTAACTTTAAGCAGACAAAAGACATTCTTTAGAAGTTACAAATATCTTATACCTGGGCAATTAAACCCTGTCAGCCTATTGAGGGATTTACTTATGGTCTCTGGAGCCCTGGCATTGGCTGTTGGGTCCTTGTCCTTCCTCGATTCATCTAGACTCCCTCTTCATGGGCTTTTCCTGGCTACCTTCCAGGGCATGGAGTTCTGTTTGTCACAATACTTCCCACAGTCCTCCCCTACTTCAGCCTGTGTTCCCTCTTGTATTTCCTTACCCTCCATCACTTTATCTTCTGCAATGTAGAAAATGGTTTACTTCCTATTACCTAGCTTTTATTTTGTTCTTTGTTTTTAGTCTGTTTCCCATAAAAGAGCATGTGACATTTAAATTTATGTGTCTGATTTATTTCACTTGTTATTTTCTCAAAGTGCATCATTTTCCTATAAATAATTAAATTCTATCTTTACATGGCAGAGTAATCCTCCATTGTATATAAATGCCACATTTTAATCCACTCATCTGTTATAGCAAATCTCTCCTATTGTTGTGCTGGCATATTGGGATCTGTGACTGGTTCTTTTGTTACGTTAATATCTAGTTTGTCTTTGACAGTGTTACTGTTACTGATTTCTTTGTTATTGCCTGAGGTGGCACATTTGTTGGTACTCACTGCTTTTTGCTGCATGCCAATATCAGTTTTATCTTTGTTCCATCATTTCTGTGGTTTATTTTCTCCTCTCTATGTAGTGCTTGGAATCAACCCCCATGAGAAGGACGGACACTAAAAGACTCTGCTATGGTAAATAGCATGGCAGGGGCTGCACCCTTCCTTGCACCAAAACACAAACAAGAGCAAGCATACCACATCTAAAGAGAGACTGTAACTATTATAATGACTCAAATTTGTCTTATTTTATTTTTTTAGATTTCACTTTTCTTATTAACTTTATTGAAAATCAGTAATTCTATAGCATATTAAATAGTGTAGACTAATACTGAAATGTGAAAAATTTAAGATGCACACAGAGTGAATTTTAGAGAAATATTTCTGAGATGAATACATAGCATGAGATTAACAATAGATTGCATATTGTAAATAAATTACTTACAGACTTAAATGAATATAACAATAAAAATTATCCAAAATAAAAATGAAGAAAGAATTTACAGATCAGTCATATAATATTTCACTCTGTGCCAAAATCAAGAAACTTATATAATTAGAATTCGCAAAGTAGAAAGGTGTAGGCAAAAAATATTAAAAAAAAATTAAAATATCTGAATTTAGTTGAAATTATAGTACCACATTTCCAAGAAAAATGAACGTTTTTCACAAGAAATTTGAATAAAATCATACCAAGATACACAAAAATGAAGTTGTTCAAAACTAATTGTAAAGAAAAAATCATTAAAGCTTATGGAAGAACAAAATTAAATAGCATCTTATTCCACATTAGAAAAAAAAGAGCAAGTGTGTAAGAAACTAGACTAATTAATTCAAAGCCTGAAAGAAAAAAAAGAAAGATCTGTTCTCATTGAATTTTTTGCTTGACAAAAAAGTA
>NW_004524658.1:4849803-4876460 GCF_000260255.1 Octodon degus
AATAAAATTGATAAGCCCCTAGGTAACCTCATCAAACAGAGGAAAGAAAAAATTCAAATACAAGCAATAAGGAATGAAAAGGGTGTAATTACCGCAGACTCAGTGGAAATTCAGAAGATTATCAACAGCTACTTTGAGAATCTTTACTCTCACAGAATAGATTCCTAGAAATGTACAAAGCTTTACTTTTAATATCAGGAACAAGACAGAGGTGTCCATTATGAGACTCCACATTCACAATGGTACTTGATACTTTAGGCAGAGGAAGGATGCAAAAAAGAAAAAAAAAAAGAAGAAAAGAAAAGAAAATGATTTGAACAGGAAAGGAGAAAGTGAAACTGTCCCTATTCAGAGATGACTTGATCCCTTACATAAGTTAACAGAACTCCACAAAAAGACCCTTAGAACTAATAAATTTATAAAAGTAGCAGAAAAAAAAATCAAAAGAGTAGTCATGTGCACCAAAAATCGATCCACCAAGAAGGAAGTTAGGAAAGAAATCACATTCATAAGAACTTCAAAAAATTTAGGAGTTAACCTAGTTAATGCAGCGATGGACCTCTATAGTTAAAACTGCAATACTCTGGAAAGGAGATCAAAGAGCATGTCAGAAAATAGAAATGCATTCCCTCTTCCTGGGTCTGCAGAATCAGTACAGTTTAAATGACCGCATTACCAAATCTGATAGAAGTCTGATGCACTGTTGACCAAAATACCAACATTTCTCAATGGAAAGGAAATACTGGAATGAGGAAAGACAATGAAAGAAGAAGAAAAAAAGGTATATTTAGGTTAATATGAAGAATAGTTTGGATAATATTATTATTGATTTCAGGTGGTCTTTTTTTCAGGTGGTCTTTTGAAAGGAGCAGTTAATGCTTTTTTTTTTCTTCCTATTTTGAATGTCTTTATTATTGTTTCATTTTCTTTAAATGAATCTTATATGTTTCTATCTGGTAATCTGAGCAACTAATTTGAAGATAGCTTTATGTAATACAGCAACCATTGTTGAATTCCTCCTACTTTGTTTAGTAAAATAGTGTATTGTTTTTAATGTTGTTTTTTAAAGTTACTGTTTCACATTCTTTATAAATAAAAAACCCAACATTTTTCACAGAACTAGAAAATTATTCCAAAATATGTACCTGAAGCAATAAGACACTCACAATAATCAGCAACAAAAGCTGGAGGCAACACAATCATGGATTTCAAATCATAGGACAGATATAGTGACAAAAAAGGTGTTACTGATGCATTGATCAAACAAAATAGAAGACACAGTAACATCTCTAGAAACATTCAGCCACCTAATTTTTGTCAAAGGGGACAAAACAGACATCTTAGTAAAGACAGCCTCTTTAACAAGCCTGTCTTGGATACCTGATAATACGTCTCATGTCTAGCTGCCTCCCCCAAAGCCTCATACAGTCGCAGGTGGCACTTTTGAGAGGTGGTTGGGTCTAGAATGTGCGATGCTAGGATGAAGGGTGTGAGATCACTGATTTGATCTACTGATTGTTTTGGGTTAGTTTGGGTGTGCATAAAGGGCAGGCCTACTGTGGGTGTGACTGTTCCCTAACCTGAGTGTGCACAACCTGGATAGGATGTAAGGGATAGAAAAAGGGCAGCTGTGTGTCATGGCTTGCTGCCTGCTTGCCTCTTTGCTACTCCGCTATTTGCTGCCTTCTGCTTACCCTGACTTGCCATGAACGCTTCCTCCTCTGTGGAGTCCCTCTGCTTTGCCCCCCCCCTATGCAGCAGCCAGCCAACAATGAACACAAGCATCTAAAAATTGGGAGCTACAATGTTTTCCTTCTTTGACCCTGGATATTGGGTATTTTTTATCAGCAATGAGAATAGCAATTAGGATGCCTGTTTATGCTACACAGAAGATTATTCCCCACACTTTATTGAAATAAAACCCAAACACACTAAGGACTTAGATCTTAAAACAGAAATAGTTATTCTATTCTTCTGGAAGATAAGTTGTAAAAGTTATAAAGACATAGGAATTGAAATAGACTTTCTAAACAAAAATCCCAGTTGCATGAGAAATAGTACCAAGAATCAACAAATGGAATCATATCAGATTTAAAAACAATACACATGAGGCCGGGGAGATGGCTCAGTGGAATAAGCGCTTCCCTGGCAAGTGCAAAGGTCTGAGTTCAATGCCCGGTTCCACAAAAAAAAAAAAAAAAAAAAAAAAAAAAAAATACACATAGCGAAGGGAAAAAACCAACAGAATGAACTGATAGCCTAGAGAATAAGGAAAATTTGTAAACCTACTGCTTAGACAGAAGACAAATATATAAAATTTACAAATAATATGAAAGAATTAAGCTTCCCAAAATAAAAAAGAACAAATCAAACATAGTCAATTTAAATGAACAGCTGTTTCTCATACAAAGAACAAAAAATTGGACTATAAGAACATAAAAATGTTAAGCATCTTGGCCTTTAGAGACACTCAAACCAAAACAATACTGAGACCCCAATGTACTCTGGGAACAATGACTATCAACAATAACTGAAAAAAAATGTACTAGTGAGACCACAGGGAAAAGAGACATTTCTACAAAAGCTAGTACAATTACTATGGAATTCGGTATGAAGATTGCCTAAAAAACTAAACTTACAAATTTCCTCCACACAAGCCTTCCTTCTTCTACATATCATCCTAAAATAGTGAAACATATATTACAGTGCTACCTGCCCATCCAAATTTATACCATCCCAACTCGCAATAACTCTATCTTGGTAGCAGCCTACATATTTATAAATAGTAGCATATGTATTCTATAAATGGAAAGAGGCAATTTTGTATAGACACACAGTAGAAGAGCACTCTGCCTTAACAAAGGACAAGGCTGAGTCATTCTCAGGAAAATTATTTCACCCTGATATCATAATGTAAAGTCAAATAAATCAGATGCAGATGGTTATATATTTTCTAGTTTCTCATACCTGAAAAATCTAAAATATAAAGAAGTTAAACAAAAATGTTAGCAAAAAAATTAAATAGAAAGCAGTGAGCAATCCCTTTTGCAGATGGAAAGGGCATTGAGGGAATGAGGGAGAGGGGAAGGAGAGAAGAAAGGAAGGAAAACTGACTGAGATCTTCTGTGTATGTGTTTTTGCTCCTCACAATGAGTGTGTTCACCATTTATCACAAACACACACACAAAATTCTAAGAAGAGGGCAACCTCACAGTTCATTTTGTTTTGTTCTCTGGATCCACTTTTTAATTGAATCAAGAGTTCTTAAATACTTATATAAGCGAGCACCATTTTAGATGCAAGAGATTCAATCTAAGTAAGTCAGCGTTATGCTTTATCGTAGACCCCAATTATAGTTGTAAAAATGAATAATTATGTTTAATAAATTTAGAGTGCTATTATCTGTGGAAAAGTGGAAGGTATTTTGTAGGTGACAGCATATTAGCTTGATTCATTTTCAGGATTTCTTAAAAATCATACTGGAGTGCTTAACAAATTACAGAATTGTTATCAGAATATTTACAACAGTACATGGCACATAGCAGATAAAAACAGAGAAATCAGAAAGTAAATGTGTATCTGCTCATTTACTAGAGCTCGATGTACCTAAAAGTTTGGTTCAGTCATTAATTAGTATGGTGAAGCATTAAACTTGGTTTAGTACATGTGAGCTAATGTTCCAAACTATGCAAGAGGCTAAACGGAAATTTTTTTCAAGTGCTTTTATTTTTCTTTGTACTGAGAATTGAACTCATGACCTTGTGCTTGCTGGGCAGGTGCTGTGCCACTGAGCTACATTCCAAGCCTTCACTTCAGGTCTTTTGACCAGCATTACATTTAAATTAAAATTGGAATTTGCAAAGTACACATAGATAGAACGCTTTTTCTTCAACAAGAGGCTTGTTAAGTAAGAATGACAATATAGAACTAGAATTAGGAACTTACTTGTGGAAAGAAAAACCAGGATGTCTGTACTATAGCATATAAGGAATTAAAAGAACTCAGAATTTGATAGTAATAGTATAACCTTCTTAGATTTCTTATAATACAAATTGATGTGTTTTTCAAAATGAGTCAATGAATTACTTACTGTAGTTTTAGAGAGTGTAGCATGATGTTTCAAGTTGTTATAGTAATTGAGAAAAAAACTGGTATATGTATGTTTCATAATATTTGAAAATCACACTTGTTTTTCACTTTTATAGAAACTTGTGATATGCATTTAAGTAATCATTTTATTTTTGAAAGATTTATCTTTAACTGACTGTATGTCTCAACATTTATATTAAAGGGAAATCAGGGGTTGGGGACATAGCTCAGTAGAATAAGCACTTCTCTGGCAAGTGCAAAGGCCTGAATTCAATCCCTGGATCTGGAGGAAAAAAAAAAAAAAGGAAATCACCTCCCTTCACTTGCCTTTCCTTTGTAAACCACACCTGACCATTTCAATGTTTGGTTTTTCTAACTGAGTTTTCATTGTACCTGTAATTCTTTGCAATCTACTAGAAATTTAAAAATGACACACTAAGGCAAATGGTCATTAAAATGACAAATATTTAATAATTTAATTTTTAGGACAATGGCTAATCTGTTTTTCTTTGCCTAGAAGATGAGTATGTCACCAACTGTGGAATCACGTAACAGTGACAGAATGCCATCAAAGGTTCTGCACTATTTTTAGTACATTATACGGGCCTCTTCAGTCACAAGGGAAGTCCTGGATATGTTAATTAGCTTTCTATGTACTGATCATTAAAGAGTAGATATTTATATGCAGGCATCCAGATGTACTAGTTAGCTATATGCACGTCCTATTTACAAAATTTAGTTTTAGGGGCTGGGGAGAAGGCTCAGTAGAATAGGCACTTGCCTGGCAAGTGCAGGGTCCTAAGTTCAATCCCCAGTACCTCAATAAATAAATAAATAAATAAATAAATAAATAGTTTTAAAAAGCTGAAATTAAAGAAAAAGAAGCACCACAAAAATTTCATGAAATTGCTTAATGCTAAATATGAAAAAAGAAGAGTATAAAAGTAAAAGGTATCTACCATGCAGTATTATGCTTCTTTGAACCAGTAATGTGAAAATTCACTCTAAGAAAACAAATCAACATGTCATTATTTTTGTTAGGATAGGATGCAGGATGTTTCATGATATCAAAATATTTTTAATAAGATTACCAACTTAATTTAGGTGTTTTTTTTAACAGTTTCTTTTGGACTTAGAAATTTTTGTGACACACTGTGCATGCACTAAAAAGCACAGCTACTTTTCTTACTTTTTATCAGACAATATTGGTACAAGAGAAATAATTTAGTTAAAAATTATTTTCTGTTCTGCTTTGTAGTTTAAAAATGCTATAATGACTTCAATATTAAAGAAATAGGTCTAGTAATAAGTGTGGAGACTCCTCAGAAAACTAGGACTGGAAATCCCATTCAACTCAGCTAGGGACCTGAGAGATGGCTCAGTGGAGTAAGCACTTGCCTGGCACGTGCAGAGGCCTGAGTTCAATCCCAGGTTCCACCAAGAAAAAAAAATACCCCTATGTGGTGGCTAATCGCAGCTCTTGGGAGGCTGTAAGCAGGCAGATTACTATTAGTCCGATCTAGTAGTGAAGTGCAAGTGCAAGGGCCTGAGTTCAATCCCTGGTTCTGGAAAAAAAAAGAGAAGAAATGACAACCCAGCTATTCCCCTTCTGAATATTTTTTCAAAAGAACTGAAAATGTCACACCATAGTGATATATGTGCACCCATGTTTATAGCAGCACAATCTTTCATAGCCAAATCTTGAAAACAAACAAAATGCCCATTGCCTGAAGAATGGATAAAAATTATGTCATATTTTTATACAATACAGAATTACTCAGCTATAAAGAAAGACAAACTAGAGGCCTTTGTAGGTAAATGGGTACAACTAGAAGCTATACTCAAAAGTGAGATAAGTCAGACCCACATATATAAGTGTCATATTGTCTCCCTAATGTAAAAACCTGAAATAATAAATAAAATGTGAAAATTATAGTAGACATAGTAAAATGGAAGGAAACTGAACGTAAGGAATAAACAATGAAGATGAGAGAAAAGAAAAATAAAATGTAAAAAGGGGGACAATCATGTAAGTATATATATACAGGATAGCTGAGATGATTGTACTAATTCTATCAGTTCTTTTAAAATAGCAGTTAATGTTTAAATTTTTTTCCTTGACTATCTGCTAATATCTGTAATCTGAGCATCTACACTGAAGACAGCAATGAGCAATACAAAAACCAGGTTGAATACCTCTCACCTTGTTCTTCCAAATACGCACCATATCTAATATCTTATCAATTATGATTATACTGTCTTTAAAGTAAATTAAAAATAAAACAGTAAAAGGAAGAAAAAATAGGGCTTATGGAAAACAAGCATTAATGTTAAATTGTTTGTCCAGCCTTGTATAACTTTATCTGTTAGTCTGATCACCTGCTCTGATGATAAAAATGCTTACCATAACAACCATTGTTAATTGTTTTCTTCTTGTTTTGAAATTCCATACCATGTGTATTGCTGTGTACTGCTCTGCTTCTGTTTTTTATTTTTTTTGCTCTTCATTTTTGCTGCTTATGTTTTTGCTCTTTAGAATAAAATAAAATAAAATTTAAAAGAAATAATAGCTATAAACATACATGAACATCAGTTCACTTTCTGGTTTATGTTTATTAATTGACTGACATGAAATCCACATAACATAAATTAAACATTTTAACACAAACAACTATGTGGTATTTTAGTACATTCAATGTGTCACATCTATATAGAGTTTGAAAATATTACCAAACCTGTAAATAAAATCCTTTACCCAGGAAGCATTTTTCCCTTTCTTTCTCTCCTTACAAACCTGAAAGCCAGCAAATATGATTCCTATTACAATACCTATGGATTTATATATTGTTAAATTTCACATAAGTGGTATGATGCTTGCATTTTTTTTCTTTCTTAACAAAGTGATTTTCAATCTCACACACACAGTACCGCATTCCAGCTGTTTCTGCATTCAACAGTGTTCATTTCTCCCAATGTCTGTGCCACACTTTATGCAACTATCCGCGCAGTCATTAGCATTTGGGCTATTTCCACCTTTTTACTCTTTTCATTAGTTCTGTTCTACACGTGTGTACATTTTTAAGAATTAGTTGAATGTTTTGGCATAATTATCTATGATAAAACCATAGGATCATATACTAATTCTGTTTACACTTTGAAGATCTCTCAGTTTTCCATAGGGGCTGCACCATTTCACGTCTCTACCAGCAGTGTCCCAAGGAGCTCATTTCTCCACATCTTCACCAGTGCTTACCACTTTCTGTTTTTTTTTTTTTTTTTTTTTTTTGTGAACCAGGGAGAGAGAGAGAGAGAGAGAGAGAGAAAGAGAGGCCAAACTGTTGTTGACTTTGGAAATAACAAATGACCACAATAACAGAAGTTTTTTTTTTTTTTTTTTTTTTTTTACTAACTATCCTAGAATCAAACTTCTAAGTAGCTATAAAGTGCTTTGTCAATTTTTAAATTGGGTTATATCTTTTTAGTTTTTGAGTTGTAAAAAGTATAGGTCTTCATTGTAAGCATTAAAAATATAATGAAAATACATATTAGGTTCCTTTTCACCAATTTTAGTTCTGCCAAGAAAAAAATACTTCATTTTGATGAAACTGCAGAAAGTATCCATGGTACAGTACTAACAACAAGAATGCTTTGGTGTATTGCTAAGATTTTGGGTATTTAATATTCTAATAGTTGGGCCGGAGAGATAGCTCAGTAGAATAAGTGTTTGCCTGACAAACACAAGTGCCTGAGTTCAATCCCTGGTTCAAAAAAAAAAATTCTAATAGTTAATAGAAAGATTTCCTTACTGACTAATAGACACAAGATTATGATTGCTTTCCTAATCATTATCTGATATGTGATTTGAAATTCTTTTCTATAATTACATAGGTTAAACTAATCCCAGGTGATATAAGATATAGCTGGGTGACTTCAGTCAATCTTTCACTCCACCCTATTTGACAGTATACTTTATTTATGTATGATATATTTTTTAAATGTAAAATAATGATATATAAACACCATTCTGAAATCACATCGTTGTTAAGAAAGTGTATCAATTTTCATAAATGTGTTTCTTTTGTGATTAAATCCCTGAATCTAGTATCTTCAGTCAAACTAAAATTGTCAAAGCCCCTGAAAAACTCAAAGTGAAAATAAACCAAATAGATTAAACAAAGCCAAAAAGTAAAATTGCCCAATCGTATTAGAGTATTGGTTTTGGAGAACTTTACCTCAATAGATGCAAAACATTCAAGAATTTGCATTCTTTGCTGTTTAGCTAGGTTTCATTTTTAAATTAGAAGCTACTTGGAGACATAGCCTTTCTGTAGGATTTCTATCAAATAGCAGTGCCGCTGTTGTCCACGGGTCCTGACACAGGCATTCTGAAGTGTCTCCTTATTCCTGCTATGTCTCGGGTTTCTTCAGTGATTTCTGTTCTACCGAGAGAGCCATGTTCTAGTTGATTCTGCTTCTCAACCTACTGCTCATTTCTCAAGTCTTCATTGTGAGCAGTAAAAATATAATGAAAATGCCTATTAAGTTCCTTTTCACCAATTTTAGTTTTGCCAAGAAAAAATATTTCATTTTGATGAAACTGCAGAAAGTATCCATGGTACAGTACTAACAACAAAAATGCTTTGATGTATTGCTAAGATTTTAGACATTTAATATTCTAATAGTTAATAGAAAGATTCCCTTACTGACTAACAGACACAAGATTATGATTGCTTATCTTTGAGGAAATGGAATGTTTGAGAAAATTATTTGGTGTGCCTCACCATTGTACCTGTCACCACTTTTAATTAAAAATGCATTGATGCATGACTAAAGTGTGCTTGGTGAAAAACAGACCCATTTTAGTTCAATTGCAGTAATACACATCTAGTCCAATGGAGTCAGCCCAGGCAATTATAGCACAAAGACAGCTCAGGCACCTTGGAGCCTCACATTTCAATCTCAAAGCATATAGATATGGGGTGCCAAATACCACATATCTGTGTAGACACAATCAGCACCAATGGATTTGCTAATCCTCTCTAAATACCTGTAATGAAACACTTTAAATAATCTGTGGCAAATTAAATATTTGGAGAAATAAATAGTGAATAATAATTCAACTTTTCCTTGTATCACATGGCAGAATGCAGTAAGCCCAACCTCTTGCACTATCCACAACATGGCTGAAATGAATGCTGTGTTTGATTTTTAATATAATTATGGATATATGTGCCCATGCAATTGGCAATTGGATCTAATTGGTTCTTATGATGTTTCCCATTTCTTGAAAAATGTTACTTACAGAGTCATTTGCATCAACATTTGATTGCTATAAAAAAGAGAAATCAGGTACTAATATGTCAGGAGCTAAACTTTATTGAAAAATTTGAGAAAGTTAAGAAGAGTAAATGCTTAGCCATCTCTGACACAATAAATCAAACAACACAAAAATAATTAAGCCTATTCATCTTGGTGAGTAGTTATTTCCCTTCATAAGGCAGACCAATAAAGAAATTTAAAAACTAATTTTAATAACGGATAAGCAAACTAAAACTAGTAATCACTAATTGATAAAGGTCTAAGAAAGTTTTATATTAAGGCCTGGGAAAAATCTGAATATGATCTACTTTCTTCTTTAGAACGGCAACAACATATTAATTTTATATGCATGCTATCTCATTTAATCCTGACCACCCTTCTAAAAAGCCAAACTTCTTTTATATTGAAGATAGTATATATACTGATAAATGAACCGAAGTTCTCAACAAAACTTGTGATAGTTCCATAAATCCAGTCCTCTGATCACAAAGTCTGATTTTGTCTAACACTACTTTGATTAACTAATTCTTTTTACACTTAAGTATCTTCTATTCAAAAAGAAGAACTATCTTTAGGAAGACTAGTAGGACACATGACTTTAATATATTACATCTCTTTAGTACTTTAGCTTGTTTTGTCATTCATATTATTAGAGTTAACATTACAATCTTCATTTTACAGCAGACAAACAGGCTACTATCATGGTATTATCCAAGGTTACTAAAACATCAGGAAGTTAAATTTCAAGGTTACATTCTCCAGTTCTCAAAGTCTGTTCTTTCTGGACTTACCTACAGTAATGGCAGAAATAGATGTTAAGTGCTGACCATTCTATCAAAAGAATTTATGTTGCGTTACTTATATTGGAAAAATAACTGAAGCTTGTTTAGTTGCAAAATAAACATTGTCTTCTCATTTTCTAGCTGACTGTATAAGTTATGTATTTACTATAGAAATATCACTGGCAGCAATCTAAACATGTTTTTTGGGGGAAAGGTTAATAGTGAATGATAAAGTAAACACTTCCCATGGAAACAAATTCTCCAGTGAACAAATAGAAGCTGAAAATGGTAGTATTTGTTGGGCAGCTGAAATAATTGGACCATATTTTCAATCATCCATTGGCTGAGACAATATTTCAACTTTGGTAAAAAAAAAAATATTGTAAGACAAAACTTTTGTAAAAGTCCTGTTCAATTTCCAATACTAAATATCATAACAGAAAAGAAAAGAAAGAGCAGTGATAGTAAATAGAGGACTTCAACTTTTAGTATAACTAAGTAGATTCCTTCACTGATAATATGGGATCAATTAATGAAAAAGAAATGAGAGTCAGATGTAAAGGTCGATTAAACTAATTGCATAAATTTTAGAGCCTGCAACATAGCTCAGAGAACTAAACGCCTGCTTAGGCAAATGCAGGGACCGGGTTTTGATTCCCAGCACCACAGGCAGCGCAGACCCGCCCCGTTAGGCATGCTGAGGCAGCTACCCAGACTGGGCATGGTGGCACACTCCTGTAATCCCAGTGCTTGGGAGGCCGAAGACAGGAGGATCACTATGAGTCGAAACTGCATAGTGAGACGTTGTACCGAGTCCATAAATAATAAACAAATGATAGAATAAATTTTAGAGCCAAAAATGATGTGTCTGAATAAAGAGGGAAAGACAGGCAAGGATGAATGTAGGTCTTTCAATATTAACCGATAGTAAGTTTGGTGGAGGATCAAAATGACAACATGGCAATGATCAACACGTAAGGAATTTTCATTTCAGAATACAATATTACATCACCTGAGGACAGCAGTCTTTATTCTTATCTTCAGAAATAGGAACTTTTAATGAAATTTCTGTATAATTTCCCAGGAAACATTCAAGTTGATGGTACTTATCAGTCTATATATCTACGAACCTATTTATTTATTTATTTATTTATCTATCTACCTATTTACAAAGTGTATCAGATATTTCTAAAATATGATAAAAGTCACATTGCTAAGAACAGTTTAGTAAGTTTATTCTGAGCAGGCAAGTGGTAGTATTCTGAGGCTGAAAAATAGCAATTTGTCTTTTAATGAAATATTATTTTTAATTTAATCATTCTTCATATGTTTTAATGACAGCTCATCAAACATATATTTCTGGAAATTTCTGTAACACGTTCCAATTTGTCATCATTCACTTTATCTGCTGAATCTGTCACTGTGAGGCTCTGACTCGTCCTCAAAGTCAGAATATCCATGAAAGACAAAGATTTATAATTGATCAGGATCTGGAGGCAGCTGTGACTGTGCAACTTAAATGAAAGTGCACGTCCAGGGCGGATGAGATAGTTCAGCGGCATGAGTGCCTGCCTGGCTAGCACAAGGTCCTGAGTTCAATCCCCAGTATCACAATTTAAAAAATAAAAGAAAGAAAGAACACATCCAGAACTGCTTAAGGGAGTGGCAGGAATGATGGTAGAAGAGAGTTCAAAATAAGGGAGAGGTTGGGTGGCTGATTAGTGACAGTGTGACTTCTACTATCTTCAAAGTTTGGGCATTAATGATTTTTTATCACATATGCTTGCATGTATATATGTTGATGGATTATTGTAACATAGTTTTCTTGAAATTCTATATTTTCAAGCTCATGATGGAATAATGCCTCATTTGCATTATTAAAGTCCTCTGTTACTCTTCCCTCCATGTCATAGCTATTGGATGTTCTGTCTATATATGTTTTGGTAAAAATCATCCATTTATTCATTAACATTCTCATGCATTTGATTATTAATTAAGAATGTATTTTGTGCTTCAGCATATGCTACAGATCATATACATAGTAAAGAAAAGCAAAGAGAGGGAAACTCTCCTAATGTTGGATAATTAACTCTTTCCACTAATAGGGATTTATAATCTAACAACACACACACACACATACATACATACATACACACACACACACACACACACACACACACACACTGCTAGGAACTCATTCCAAAGTAGTAATATTTTAAAGATGTTGAGAATAATTCAGTCAAAAACTACAAGCTCAGTATGTCCTTTTGCCTGTCCTAAATCTTTAGATATAGGTCCACTAGTAGAAATTCTACTTACCCATTCATTTACATTCAAAATGCTATAATTTTAATATGCTAATGAACTAGAATTTTATTCATGGTTTTATGGCAGGAAATATGAATAAAAATATTCTTGTATTAAATGACCCACTGAGTAGATCTCCCAGTCATTTTCTTATTCATGTCCCTGAATCCATGACTCTTCGAAAATTAAAATTATTTCAAAAATGAAAGAAGAGAAAAATATTTAAAGCAGTTGGCTTGCTTGGGAATGTATGCTCATGAGCCTACATAAGCATAGCGTGAAAACGTTGAGTAAATCGCCCCAAACTGATACTACTGTAGTTATTATAATCCTAGTCTTGTATGTCTTCCTTAGGGGATAAATGATATTTTGCAAGTGTTTCTTCTGTTTTTCTTTTTTACTTGCTGCCTTTATTTTTATTGTTAACAAATAACTACTACAAACTAAGATATCTTTGCAATCAAATTCTTCATCAAGAGAATGTTTTACAGCAGCGCTTTCTCGGAAAAGCAGGGGGTCTGTTTGATGCTAGGACAAGCGTTTTTACTCCTTTGCTGTCCTTCGCAGAAAGGGGATTTGCTACTTTAAACACACGTGGAACCACTTTTGTTTGTAACTGCTGTGACCAATATTACTCATTTTCACTTTTCAGACTCCTTAGTAAAAGTGAAACAGCAGGTTTCAATGGTGCATCTTCAGGACTGTGTGCTGAAAGAGTTTTATTGCTAGAAGAGTTGAGTTTAGGAATCCTGAGAGCCAGAGGGCAAGGCAGATGCACGCAGAAGAATTCAATCATGATTTCAGGTGCCTTCTTTCAATATGCTGTGACTGACTCGGGTACCCCGTGGAAGCCGTCTGTTCACCATCTTGAGCAAACACGTGGCCTTCAGAAGGACATGCTCATGGTAAGAGTCGCTACTGAGCAGCTCCCTTCCTCCTTGCTGCTGTGTTCGTCTCAGGGCTTCTGTTTCCGTCACTGCAGATTCCATCGGCCTCCCTAGCTGGTTTTGGCTTCCTAGCATTGTGAAGTCATAATTTTTTTTTTTTTAATGGAATAAGGATTTTTTTTCTCCGAATGCTTTCAGGGCAGGTTTGGCTGGCTGGAGTGTTGTGGGGATCCAACTACAGCAACCTGAGGCTGACAGCTTTGTGGAAGCAGCCACTTAAAGAACTGAGCTAGGGCCAGGCCCCCGAAGTCATAAATTTAAAACCTACATTTAAATAGCTTTCCTGTGAAGTAAAGACAAATGGCCATATAATTTTCTTTAAAAATCTAAGAAAAGAGTAAATAAAATCTGAAAGGTGCAACAGTTACTGTGAAAGGGACAGAAACTGTTCAGAGGGAAAGAACAAGTGGGATGAGTGAAAGGAGAAAAAGAAGGGAAAAAGAAACATGTGTGTTCACACAGGCTACTTTGGACAGTTATACTGCTAATTCTGCTGGTCTGTTGAAATAAGCAGTTAAGACTTATTTTTTTTCTCTCTTCTTTCTAATTTTCTATAATTTTTGATCAGTTTTGCAGGTTTATATCTGATAATCTAAACACCTAATATGGAGACAACAATATGCAGTATAAAACCATTCTTGAATTCCTATCTTTTTGTATAGTGGAGTTTTGTATTGTTTGTAATATTTTTCAACATTTTTATTCTCTTTAAAAAGGAAAAATTGTGAAAATATATTAAAATATTGTAAAGAGACATGTAGTATAAATGTATTCCAATGTTTTTTGTTTGTTCGTTTGTTTTGATTTATGTGGGTGTGTGTGGGTATGTGTGTGTAACTGAGGATTGAGCTCAGGCCGTACTGAGGCATCTCCCCAGCTCCTATTCCAGTGTCTACACTGGAGACCTTTTGCTTTTCATTAAAATGTTTAAAATAGAGAAAACTTTTCTGGAATCATCATAATTCACACTGTGTAGTTCGGTTATAAAAAATTATTAGAAGAAAGGTATTTTGATTTTTTTTTTCACAACAAAAAGCCCTCATCAAGGAAAGAACAGTTCTAGTACACAAATAATGCAAGTGTTGTTCCAATGGAAAGCATAAATTATACTTCTTCATTCAAGAATTATGTATTGAAAGAAGTTTCATAGCAAATGTATAAAGACTGGTGAAATAGTGTTATAATGCACTATCATGTATGTCTTGTATGCATACAGTATAATATATTACAGCACAGCTAATATAGCATATAGTATACAATATAGTACAGTATCATGTATGCATTAGATAGTATGTACTTACATAATATGCATAGTATATCGCTATGTACTTATATAGTTGTACTGTATAAATGTGTACACTAAAATACATACTCTATAAAATACATGATATAAACATAGATAACTGCTGTTATATTTGTTACATTTCAGTGTAGTCTATTAAATTATACTTGATAGTTATGAGATGTGTAGTATGGTTTTAAATATTTGTTGATCATATTTTTAGGAATAATATTATTTTTGCTTCATGTAAAGCACATCCATGTGACAGGATTCTTAGGAACTATTCAGTTTTACTAAATGTAACATGTACCATGACAATTTTGCTTATCTTTGATATATCAAATGTTTGAGATTCCTTCAGAAAATAATACATAAATTTTTTTAGTCACTTTTCCATTAATGTGGCCACCATCCTGGAGATAAATATATTAATGGGAAGAGGTTTATTCTGGATCATGGTTTCAAAGATTGCATTTACTGGCCTACTGTATGGGGCTTGTGCAGGATGTCATGTGCATGCATGGAAAGTGAGGCCTGTTCTCCTCATGGCACCAGAAACCAAAGACAGAGAGAAAGGGTTGGAGTCTCAGTGGATTCTTTCCACTGACCCCACCTTCTAAACACTCTAGGGCCTTCCAGTCCTGCCACAGCTGGTGACCAGGTCTGCAACACACAAGTCTTTTGTGGACATTCAAAATCCAAACTACAAAGTACATGTCTTCCTGTTTGCTTCCGTACTTTTGAACATAGTAAGTGGTTTCATTCAGTTTTTAAATAGCTGCCAACTTTATCAATGAAATTGAACGTCTAAAACATTTTACTCCATTGTCAGTGAAAATGAATTATCAACAAGCTATGTGCTCAGTTTCTTTTTTTCTTTTTACTAATCCCTAACAAATTACAACATATATCTATTAAGTAAACAATTTATTATTAATATTCCTAAAGACAATCTCTGGGTGTGCATTTAACCTTTTTCCTGCCATTTCAGTTCATTATACCAGCATTGATGAAAGGAAAACAGTGTTTGACATGCAAAAATAATCACTGTTTTTCTTAGGTATGAACATGACAAAGAGACTGTAATATACACATTTAGAAATTATCACCCAAGCCCAGTACCTGAACAAAGCTAAGCCTTGAATTTTTAACTTTGAAGTGCCAAATATTCAGTCTCACGTATTAATTGTCAAGTCCCCACAGTTCCTGCCCTGTTAATGAGATCAAATTCTCTATGGTTCAAATCTTGCTCAAAATTGAAAAGCTTCATAATACTAAAGGGGTTCAATATATGTAAATGTGTGCTCCAGTTGTCAGCCTGTCTTTCACTCTTACTTCAGGCATAAGTCACTCTGCACAAGCTTCTCTGACTTTCTCATCCCTGTCATTTCTCACTTGCTACCCAGAACAAAACCAATTGTTCTACAATAGGCAAAACACTCTTTATCTGTCTCAAGACAGCTTTCCCTATTATTTGCAATTTCAAAGCTCTTTCTAAACACATCTAAGCATCTACTCAGCCATTTTCAAAAAGATGTGTATTGAAGCGGCAATGATAGTCACAAATGTCTTGCTCCTTAGAGAATTTGCAAGATCAAAACCTCATGGTATATGCAGAGAGTTTAGATTACAATTTCAATATTCTTTTCTGTACATTTTTAAATATGAATTTCATCTGCCACTGGGCTGCCCAATTCTCTAGTATGATTACAGCCATCTGGAGCATCTCCCAGACCTCATTACTTTGTAACTAACCAAAATAGTACAGTGTTGTCAGAATATTTACTACCTCCCTGTTTCTGTTGTCCTCTTCATCACCAGCAAACACATTGTAACACATAGATCCCAACACCAAAGACCACTATTTTGTCATTGATTCTCTCACGTGGAGGAATTCACATGTATTACCATCCATTATTCATAAAATCTTAGTGACATTTCACAAAACCGAGAGATCTTCGTTCATTTCCATGGCCTTTCACACAGACTGCTAAGAACCAAACACTTCATGGTTTAATTAGCATGATGAAAAAGAAGCAACATTTAATATCTCACTGAGTCATTGGAAATTAAAAACCAAGAAACTAGGAACAAAGCTGTAAAACAATGATAAAATTAGGGGACTAATTCGGTTTTCTGTTGCTGGAAGAGAACATCCAATATATATGTACATCTTGGAGAAGAAGAGGTTATTTGGGCTCAGTGTTTCAGAGGCTTCAGTCCACTTCTGGATGACTTTGTTGTAGAAGGGTTGAGCATCATAGCGGAAGATCAAGTAGGTGATGACTTCACACCTCATGGCAGCCAGGAGGCACAGAGTTAGGACGAACTAAAGAAAGTAAGGGCTCTGCATAAATAGACCGTTGTAGGTTATGTTCTCAGTGGTCTAGCCCCTCCATCCAGGTCCTACCTTCAGGTATGAAGTCATTAAAAGATTGACTCAATGATGTCTTTTGCTCCCTGTGACTAAATTGCTTTGTAAATATCTCAGAGCATACGACCCTCTGGGGGCCTATTTTTATCCAAACAATGTCAAGAATTATTCCCCCAATAATACATGACAATGTTTCATAAAGTTTTGCCTCAGCTCTAGGAACAGAAAGAGCCCTGTCAGAACTTGAAGCTCTGGTTTAGTTATGAATTAAATATTGGATATGACTAAGAGTGGGAAAAGCTATACCAACATTATACAATTTATCATATGAATTTATTATATATATTCCATATATGTATAATAATCAAAGTAAGATTTTTGTCTGTTTTTTTTTTCAGGGTGGCCTCAAACTTACTATGTAGCAAGGCTGTGCTCTAGCTCAAAGCCACCCTCCCCTTCAGGATCCTCAGTGCTGCGATTGCCAGCATGTGCCACATGCCCATGTGCACAGTGAGAGCTATATGTCTGATGTATTCTGACTTCCACAGCATCAATATGCTCTTCTGTGGTAAAAAGAATTTCTACTTATCATGTATATAGATGTTCATTTTATTTTGATGTTTCATTTAGCATGCTCTTTTGTTTTTCTCAAAATATGAATTAGTTTTTATTCATGATTTATTTTATTTTATTATTTTGTGTTGTTATTCTTGTATATTTATTATACAATTATATTCATTATGGAATGTTACGTAACAGCTATGAAATTATTTTTAAATTTACTTCCTTTCCTCTCCCTCTGTATCATTTTTAAAATCTATCTCCCTTGTTTTATCCCCCTTCTTATTTTGATCTTTATTTATACTTTGTTTCTCATTTAAGACGAAGCATGTGGTATTTAAGCTTGCATGTAATTTATTTCACTTATATAATAATGGTAAAAATATGAATTTCATATGAATAAATTATTTGAACACAATCTTTATTATCACCCATAAGATAATATGGGTGATAATATTATGTAATGATCTAGTACTAGTAAGTACTAGATCATAAATGTCAGAAATAATATCGAGTTGGCATGTGATAACAAGCATAGAAAAAAGTCTTAGATGTTTGGTAAAAACATAAAACAATACAAATTAAAAATTAGTTAACAGCATAAATGTTTTGTTTTTAGGAGAATCATCTAGTAAAAAAGAATAATAAAAAATAAAACTAAACATAATACCTTAGGAAAAGATTCACTTGATGAGATATCTAAATATATTTAGCTTTATTTGCAACAAAAGAATTTTAAAAGTGCTAATAATATGCCACTTAATGACATGCACAGTTTTGCCAGATTTTTTGTTGTCATATGCATTCTTATTTCCACCTTATCCGGTATGCACTGCTAACCTGCTTTCTTTACCTACTTAATTATAAAACTTTGTAACTAAACAGTCAAATTTTATAAGGGTTAATTTAAAATGAACTCTATTTAATCAATGCTCTAGTGTAGAAGATTTATAAGTCTAGAAATATTTTTGGACCACTTGGAAAAGTGGTGAGCACACTAATAATCAGTGCCCATAAATGTTATTCCTCCTTGCACATCTCCAGCAGTTTCATGCATCCTGTAGCCCTGGCTCTTCCTAGTAGGTGAATGTGTTATTCTACTCTTCTTTGGACATACAGATACATCGGAATCTCCTGTGAGTATAGATAAAAGTGGGTTAGCCACCTAAAAATAGTATTTCTCTTTTTAAAAGAGAAATTGATCCCCTCTAGACAAAGCAACATATATGACTTGAATATTTTCTATAAGTACCTTAAAGTCCTCTTGTATTTGAATTGAGTTTCCCGTGTTTGTCTTTTCTTTTGATAAACCTTAGTAAAAATTGATAAATTTTACAGTTTTGTAAACATGAAACTAATGGGTATGTGTAAATCTATCAATGTTGGCTAAAGTCTACGCATATAATTAAACTTGTTCTTTAGAGTAGTTCATTCACACAGACAAGTCAGCTGTGAGATAAGGAAATCTTTTTTTTTTTTTTTTTTTTTTTTTTTTGGAACTGGGGATTGAACTCAGGCCCTTGCGCTTGCCAGGGAAGCACTTATTCCACTGAGCCATCTCCACTGAGCCATCTCCCCAGCCCCAATAAGGATTTTTTTTTCTCCAAATGCCTTCAAGGCAGGTTTGGCTGGCTTGAGTTGTGGGGCTCAACCACAGCAACCTGAGCCTGACTGCTTTGTTGAAGCAGCCACTTAACGAACTGAGCTAAGGGGCAGGCCTCCAAGATAAGGAAATCTTGATGTCAGTTTCCATTTCTCCTTTGTGGAAGGTAAACATTAATATTTTGTTTAAAATCACAAAATTGGCTAGGGAGATGGCTCAGTGGATTAAGCGCTTCCCTGGCAAGCGCAAGGGCATGAGTTCAATCCCGGGTTCCGCAAAAGAAAAAAAAAAAAAATCACAAAATTGACCCTCCATAAAAAGCTTAGGAATATTCATGATTTTTTAAATGTTGCCACTTGTACATTTTTATTTTTTATAGAGAATACAAAATGGCAACAGAAAAAAAATTAGAAAGTTTGCTGAATCCACAAAACAAAATAATGGGAATTTGACAATGGTTGTTGTATTACATAATGTTATCTTCCAATTAGTTGTTTAGAATACAACATAAAAGCATGCAAAATTGGAAAAATTAATTTAAGCATTAACTTCTCCTTTCAACAGAACAGTAGAAATCAGCAGTACAATTATCCAAGCTATCCTGTATATATATACAGAAATGTGTCTTTCTCCTTTCTAGGTATCAATGAAACAACAAGAGTCAACAAATGACATAGAGGCCAGAGAGATGGCTTAGTAGAATAAGCACTTCCCTTGCAAGCATAAGGGCCTGAGTTCAACCCCAGTTCTGAAAAAAAAAAAAGACATAAAAAGAAGATTGGCAGAAGTAGTAGCAGAAAATTTCCAAGCATGTCAAAGAATCTGACATACAATTAGTGAGGCATACAGAACTCTAGTTAGCCATGATCAAAATAAATTTATACCCAGACACATAATAATCAATATCCCAGCAAAAGAACAGAATATTAAATGCTGTTAGAGAAACCAAACAGATGACCTATAATGGAAAGCTATCAGAATTCATGAAATTTTTGAATGAGACCTCAATATACTAGAACCCAATTAATTAAAATATTTATTAAAAGAACTTTGATTCTTTTTGTAGGTGGTGTTTTTATGAGAAAAATATCTGATAATATACACAACACTGTAGCCTGTCTTACAAGGTACATTTTCAGGTGAATTTCCTGTATTTTTGCCATATTTTATGTTGAACATTTAAAAGTTTCAACTGTTTTTACTGTACATGTTAAATATGCTAGAAAACATATCATATAATATACCAACAGGAATAGCTATATTCTTAATAAAAAGATAAATTCAAAACAAAGATTCACTACCTGAAAGCTCAATTTAATTGCTTTTGTCAAATTTTTTAGTAATTTTAATTTTTTTATCTTAGATCTTATATGATAGGTGATTTAAACTCTTCCATTTGAGTCCTTATCAATTGCCTATATGTACAAAATTTCTCTGTTAGGTCCTCTTCAATTTGCAGTGTTTAGTTGATGTCATTAGTGAAAACAATTAAAATTCATCCATTTTTTTTATTTCCCTGGTAAGAATATTCATTACTCATAATGAAAACTATCTAAATATACTTTTTATCTCTTACTATGAATTGTTAACATTTCCAACTCAGGAAAACATACTACATCTAAGCTTTCAAATTTCTACACTAGGTACTTAAATAAAGATATGGTTTTTTATCCTAGTATTTAAATATGTATCTTCTAAAAATAACATCTTCTTATATGAAGCATTATGTTATATTAACATGATGAAATTTTTCAGTAAAGGAAATTATATTAATATATTGAATATGTATTTTATTGTTGAAATTTAAATTCTCCCACTTGTGTTAACAATGGCTTGTGTAGCTTTCTCTTTCTTCCTGGACAAGAATCTGAATATAAATCTTTTTCCAGTAGCTTTGTAATCATGTATTTTTTTTGACATACTGAGGATGTGCTCAAAATGGAATAATAGCATATTAAAAAGATATATGTGGCCCGGGGAGATGGCTCAGTGGAATAAGCACTTGCCTGTCAAGTGCAAGGGCCTGAGTTCAATCCCCAATTCTGCCAAAAAAATAAAAAACAAAAGGACATATCTGATATCTAGAAGAGGCTTTTGTCCACTGGTTAAAAGAGGCAAAGTGCAACTAAATAAGTATTGGCATAAATAAATTATAGACATTTGATTGATCAAAGAATCATGTGTCCTTATGATGGTAAAAGTGGGTCATTAAAATGATTAGACGTATCATTTTTATAATAGATGTCTATTTAATAAAAAATGTAGGAGGAATAATTCAAGTAGAAATAGAACATCATCTCATTACAACAAAGAGATACAATTACTTCAAGTAATTGTCACCAGGGATGTTAGTAGCATTTATTAAGGCCTACAGGAGAGCAGGATACTCAGACAGTTTCATCCCATCATTCTCAAAGATTTCACATGGACACACAAAGAAAAAGTTGTAAATGAAGATCTCATGAGTTACCTGAATCAAAAGCCTGCACTTTAATCCAGCTATAATGGGACAAGTTCACTTGATATATCATTTACTGCTATACTGGGAATGACATTTCATGACTTTAATAATAGGTTGAAGAAAGAATTATAATTAATTTTTCAACTGACAGTAGCAGGGCAGCCCAAGAATTTTATCAGACATGGAATAACTAGCTGATTTACTTTAACATGCCCACTTGTTTTGATGTGATGTCTGAGGAGTCTAATTCACAATTAAAAGGAGAAATAAGACCTTTTACTAGTTAAATATTGGACTCCCTGACTGAAAGGTTTAGTAAAACACTTAGGTACTTCAGAATATGAAAATGTTTTCCATGGGAAATATATAGAGGTGTGACTCAAATTTTCAATTTTCCTAAATGGTAGAAATTTACAACTTGAAAAATAAGTAATGGAAGAATGATAGGATGCTTATCAGTTGGTTTCATTATCTCCTGGATATAATAAATTGTATCATATGCATACTAACTTTTATGAAGATACTAGATAATGAAGTTGTTATAAGAGGCATAGCTCTTAGTTTTTAAAACATTGCTACCAGAGAAAATCACAAGCACTTGATATATATATATATATCTCGCATGGCTTCAGCATAAGTTCATCATGGCATCTACCACTGACTTCATTTACCTTTAATTGCCACATTTGGTATATATTCTTAAAAAAAAATTAAGAAGCATTTTCTTTCCCCAGGCAGCCTCAGTGTTTTGGCAAGTTAAAGAGAGAAGGAGCTTTTGTTCACAGTGAAAAGACCACATAACTCCACGAAAGCCAGGGTTTATGATGGCCTTCAGCAAGTACACTATTCATGGCGCCTCTTTTATTTGATTCAGAAAAGGAACAGATTAAATTATATAAGAGACATTCCCTTCAAATTCCCTTGCTTTGCAGGCTTGCATGTGTATTGTTTTATATGTGGCAATATCAGTCTTTTTGGTACAATGCTGCCAACATTACTCTTTGATGAATGCTAATAAATTCAAATGCCTAATATTACCCTGTAGTTTTTAAGGTTGAGGGAGTGGAAAAGAACAAAAGCCAAGTCTGCAAAAATTATTGTCTACACTTGACATCGAAAATTGGGTCAAATATTCAAGGCTTCAAAAGATGGAATCAGTCCAGTTAGAATATCCCTTTATCCCCCATCTGTATTAATCAATGAGACCGCTTAATATAAAAGTTTTATGATGCGTGCCAGCAAATATGGGATCTTATGTTACACCACAATGTTCTATAGTTAATGGACATGGAGATTTTAACGAAATTCTATGACATGTTGGAATAAACATTACAGCTATGTTTCCTCCAAATGAAGCCTGTGGCATGTGATCTTGGAGCTCTCAAACATTCATGTCAGAAAATGCCAAGGCCCTGCTCTTGATGAGGAAGGTAGAAATTCCCATGTATTTGTTGTCAATTGATTATGACTCTTTAATCAAGGGAAAATAAGACTGACAAGCTAAGGACCAGTAACATAGTGAGTCCTCTTTCAGATATTGGACCATTCCATTTCAAAATCCCCTGGTATTTTTTTTTCATAAAATTTTCAGAAATTTAGATATTCTATTAATATGATAATCCCTTACATTGGTCCTCAAAATCTCTATACCCTTATCCATATATGGCATGATAAAACAGAGAGAGTTAACCTTCATACAGTGGCAATATACATTGTCACCCAAAAAAGAACCATTTAAACAAAAGGGAACACTACCCAGATAGGATGTCAAGTGACCAGCAATTGTGAGAAAATGAGAACTACGGTAACTGAAACAAGTCTGGCAACATTTCAGGGGCACAGAGCTATGACTTTGCCAAGGGCTTGACTGAATCTCCAGGCACGTGTTTTCTATTTTATTATGTCATATCATCCCAAATTTAATACATATAACATAACAATCTGAATATCAGACAGTGTTAACATGATTCTACCAACCACTCACTTTTTATAAGAAAAAAAATGTAATTTGTCATCCATAATCTTTGCCAGTATTACTAATATTTGCATTTTATTCAGTATGTAAAAATGCAAAAAGTATATATAATAAACAAAAAACTGTCCATACTTCCTAAGTTGCATTATATATGTGGATATCTTAATTTTTAATATATGTTATTTATAATCACATTCCACATCAGTTATAACTAGATATTGCATAAATACTACAGATTACCTACATTTCCCTATGCTCATGGAACAATTTTTCTTCTCATCAGTAAATACTTGCTCATGTCTTTATCATTATTAAATTCTGTGTCCATGTTTCACATTGACTTATGTTTCTTTTGTGTTTTAGATATTGTTTTCAATTACAGCTGTTATAGATATGATTGCACCCATGCTGTGTGTGTTTGCCATTTAGTCATGCTACAGGATGAATCATACATTCACAGATGTCAAACTCAGGTCAGGGAGATAGCTCAACAGAATAAGCACCTGCCTGGCAAGCTCAGGACCCAAGTTCAATACCTGTACTGTGCTGGCCACAGAATCCTGGGCATGCTTTACTGGCCCCAAAACCAGGCCGGGTGGAGCACGCCTGTAATCACAGTGCTGGGAAGTTGAGACAGTCATAATTAATATACATCATAAATGATTAATTTTTAATTTAAAAATTAAAAATGTCAAACTTATTTTCTTTCAGGATTATTATACATTGAACTATTTCAAGAAATTCTCCCATATAATAAACACAAAAATTATTTTAAATTTTATTCATAACTATTTCTCAGTGTAGTACAGAAGTGTATCAATTTGGGGAAAGTTAAGCTTTTTAAAAATTGAGATGTCCTCTTTTATTCATTTGATATATTTCATTTATTTGGCTTTGCACATACTGTTACTTTGCTACAATTTCAGCCCTCTTTTCAAATCTCCAGTGTTATTTTTACTTTATTTTTCATTAGGATAACTTTTTATTTATAATTTCCTTCTTGCAAAATAAAATACTTTCAAAAAGAAGGGGGTGGTGAATGAAGGCAGGAGATAGGAAAAGGAATGTTGCGGGACTGTCCTGCTACAAGGTTGTATGTGGTTATATTTCTGGACTTATGTGTAAACATAAAAATTATATAATTCTTTATGCCTATTTTCAAAGTATATTCTAATTTTTTAAATGTTTTTTCATCATATTCTGTAGGGACTTAAAGTTCAACACATCAATACTTGATGAAAAATACCTGTTCCATGTTATGCCTAAGATGTTTGACATTCAGACAGATAGTGAAGTTAAGCTTAACAGCCTAGGTTTTATAGTAATAACAATAAGCTTCTCTTCAAGAGGGTTAACAACCTAAGTTTGCAGACCAAAATTAGGAGGGCCTCAAGGAAAGCCAACATTTTGGCCTTAGCCTTCCAAGTTCAATTAAGACTCAGGACATAGGAGAACTTGTACTGTAACATCATGTAACTCAGTAGTGTCCCAAATTTTCTGATCAAGGAGATTATGGGGCCAAAGAGGAAAGTGATCGATGATGTAGAGTGTGCCTAAGGAGAGAAAACATTCTCTCAGGCTTTCACAGAGATCAAATTGGTCAAGCGATGGCTGTGACTCATCCACATGGTTGACACTGACAAAGGATCTACAATCTGAGGTAAAGGATCTCAGGATAAATCCTGAGGGGATTTCACTGACCTTATCAGATCCAAAAGCTACAACTCTTGTTGCATAGGTTTTGCTTTATCTTAGGCTTACCTATCCAGCAGAAAAGTATAAAAATGAAATATAAGAAGTAAAGCCATGCTGTTATGCTGAGCTGTAGGGGACTCAGGTCAACAAGTTCTGACATTGCCAGTCAAGCGGAAGAGCCAATACTATTATGGACTGCTGGACTCTTTCAGAATATTTTGCTGAGTTAACACACCTATAATATTCAAATAACGGAACTAAACAAAAAAAGGGTATACAGATGAATGTCCATTTTGTATCTGGGTATTCAAAATGGTTAGAATAGATAAATAGCTACATTCTCTTAATGAATAGAGAGATTTATTGTAATAGTGTTTGTAAACAGGATATCATGTCTGCATCTTGTACAGCAAATAACTACTAGGAAGAATGTATGCAATGTGTTAATTATTGAAACAATCCTACCAATTTGGTTTGAAACTGTCTCATTGCTATTTGTTTCTCAATAAAATTATGGGAAAAAAAGAAAAAGAAAAAAATGCAATAAAAGCAAAGCCAACTATTAATTTAACTGTTTTAACTGAATAATTATGCTTCTCATTTGATCACATGTCTCATCACTATAATGTACATGGTTGAAGGTAGGATTTGTTTATTACTGCCTTCAGCGTGTAGCTCATTGCTGGTGTAAAGCATGCAATTATAAATGTCATATGATTAAAAAATGTTTCCAGGCCAACTGCCTTCAATCTTAAAAAAATAAAATAAAATAAAATACTAATATACTGGGGGCCAGGGAGATGGCGCAGTGGAATAAGCACTTCCCTGGCAAGTGTGAGAGCCTGAGTTCAATCCCCAGTTCTGCTAAAAATAAATAAATAAATAATGAAAAATTAATACATTGAATTTCACTACTTTTCTTCTTCTAATTCATATATTAATTTTATTATTAGGCATTTAATGCCTTTTTGCTGAAGTCACCAAGTAGGGAATATATAGCAATGCCATAAAAATTTAGCATTAATTGTGTTAAAAATTTATTGAAAATTCATCATAAAATTTATCATTTTGTATTTCATTTTGTAATTTTTCAATGTTTTCATATAAAAGAATTATTTTTGTTTTTGTTTATTGGCTTTCATATTTTTATGTTTTTCAAATTTTTCCTGACCATTTTTCTTTTGTCCAGTGAGTTATTTGAAAACATATAAATAGACCCAGTCCTAGCCCAGGTTCGGTGAGTGTGCGGAGAGTTTCCTGCT
>NW_004524658.1:4883790-4894387 GCF_000260255.1 Octodon degus
TTGTGAATAGGATCACAAGTCCGCATCTTGTACAGCAATTAACCACTAAGAAGAATATATGCAGTGTATTATTTGTTGAAACTGTCCTTCCGATTTGATTTGAAACTGTCTCCTTGCTATCTCTTTGTCAATAAAACTTTGAAAAAAAAAAAAAGAGAAATAAAGCAAATGTAGCTTTACAGTAACTTTCAATAATAAAATAATGCTAAACATAAAAAAAAAAGAAAACATATAAATACTTGTCAACTGTATGGAGGTGTTTATATTTTATTTTTAATGTATTTGGTACAGGGTCTTAGTATGCATCTTAGACTCGTAGTGATCCTCTGGTTTTCAGCCTCCCTAGTGCTGGGATGACAGGTGTGTGGCAGCCTGTGGTGCCAGGGATCAAACCCAGGTTCCTTCACTTGCTTAAGCAGGCACTTAGTCTATCTCGCTAGCCCTTATATGGAGGTTTTCAAATGGATATTTTTTGTGAGAGAGACCTTAACTGTACTATTTTTTAGGCTTGTGGCGTTTTTTTAACTCCTAATCACTTATCAACAACATTTTAAATAAATATTCCACACACACTTGAGATAAAAGAGTAATTTTTAAAAATTAGGTATAATAATATTTTCTGTCTTATTTCAACTTTTGATTACTAAGATTGAAAGGCAAGTAGGTAGGCATAAATATAGGATAATCTAATGTTTCTCTATAATATGTTTGACACATTGAATAAAAAACAGATATATGTCATTTATATACCATACAATTCCTGTAGATATGTGTAAATTTTTTATGTCAGTGCTATCTGGTTTATTAAACATTATTTAAATATTATCAATTTATTATTCTTATTTATACTAATTTATTTGTTTCTATTTATTATTTTATGGCTAATTATCAAAAAATTTAAAAATCTTTTTTAACTTCAAATTATGACTGGAAATTTAATTTATGTTCATGATTGAGCAAACCTTTCTTATTTTGAAAGGATTAGAGTGCATCAAATTTAAAAGTGTTATGGTTTGTGTCTAGTTGTCTCCCCAAAGCCTCATGTTGTCATGGGGTGGACATCTAGAGTTTGTGATTCACTTGTGATCAGTGGGATCACAGGTGTCAGCGCTGCACTCAGCCTGGGGCAGACGGCCTGAAAGCGATTAAGGGAGACAGACCTGCTCTCTGCAGCCACTGCAGCTTCTGTTGCTCCCTTTCGCTGCTTCGCTGTCTTCCACTGCCATGAATTGCTGCCTTCTGCCATGTGCCAGTTTGCCTCGGAGCCAGCTGAGTATAGACTGACACCTCCACACATAAAGCTAAATAAACCTTTTCTTCCTTAATTTTGCGAGTTGGGTATTTGTCTCAGCACAAGAGAAAAAGTAACCAAGCCAAAAAGTATTTTGCTTTCTACGTAAATATTTTCAATATGTAGTAATCCTCTATCAATATGCTAATCTTTTGTGACTAGTATTAATGTGACTATTTTAGGGTTTTGTGTTTAAATTCATGTTAAGCAATTAAAATAATTTTTCTCTCAAATCTATGTATATTTAAATAGTACATGTATTTGAGAGTTGGCCATTTATAAGTAAAAATCACTGGTTTATAAATGGGAAATTAGGTACATTTATGATTATAGAAATTATTGGTATACTTGAATTTACTTTAAATAGTATTCATTCAACTCATTTATTTCTTTATTATCTATATTTATCCTTAATTTTGCAAATCCAAATAAATGTACTGTACTGTATTATCGTACCTTATTATAATTGTACTGTATTATTTTCCCTGTCCACTGGCTTCTCCTAGCTAATTTGGGAATAATTAACAATATTGTGTTAGTCTTACAATGGTTTTATTTTTAAACTTCTACATTTGCTTTTTTTTTTTTTTTTTTTTAATGACTTTAGGGCAGGGTCCACAGGAAACACAGAGACTCACTACATAGATCGGACTCGTAGCGATTCTCCTGTTTTCAGCTTCCCAAGCTCTGGGATGCAGGTGCGCACCACCAGGCCCAGGCTCAATCATTGTCTCGCGGTGCCCTGGGTGCGGGGCCGGCACGAGGAGCTGGGGATGGATCCCTGTCCATTTAATTTTGATCTATCCAACTTTAATGACTTCTATTTGCTTTTGATCTACCCAAATTTAATGACTTCTACTTACAGAAGCTTGTTTACATCACGAATAATACAATATTGAGGTACACTAGCATTATCATTTTCTTTACCTCATGACTCTTGAGAATGGACGTTGGGTGTCTACATCCTACAGTGTTGTCTTTTACAATAGTTTACAATGTCTGTTGTCACCCGTAGCACATGCTAACAGTAGGAGTGCAAGGAAGAGCAAGAAATCGCTCGCAGAAAAAAGGCACCCAGAGAGGCTGAGGTCAGCCAAACCCTTCTCTGAGCCCGCTCCCCTTCTGTCTAAGCACTCCTCACTAGCACCACCTAGGAGATTTCCTAGCGCTTCCGAGTGTTACCACCCTGAACAGCAGTCCCTAGGGTGTAAACATCAGGGAATGAATAGATTCCAGTTTATAGAACTCCTGTTCCTTGACAACAAAATCAAAGTAACACTTATAACACTCTTTATTCGGTCCCTGGTACCACAAAAAAGAAAGAAAGAAAGAAAGAAAGAAAGAAAGAAAGAAAGAAAGAAAGAAAGAAAGAAAGAAAGAAAGAAAGAAAGAAAAGAAAACTTACAATACTGTTCTAACTCTAAAATTCTCTTGTTTCCCAAATTTCTTTCATATCTAGTATTTTAATTCTGTCCTCTAAAATATCTTAACATCAATTTAGATATTATTTCAATCATTGATTGATGAGAAATTGTTTCTGTTTATTTATCTACTAGTTCATCACATCTCTTCTAATACCATTTTTTCTAACAGTTTCTTTTCTCTTGAATAAAATAGTGACAAGTTACTCTAATGTACATTTATAAGTAGTAACCTATTTTTATTTTACTTGCATGCTTTCCTATATCAACTAAGTTACTACAAGACACTATCCTAGGTGCACAATTACCTCAGAATTAATAATAATGATATTGCTACTTAATTAATGATATTATTATTACTTAAATGTATATCTTCCTACCCTTTGACTGCTTTGCTGTTGTGTATTCTACTTCATTATAAAAATTTATGAGTATAATGAATGTCAAATTGAATGGTGAATGCTTAATTTTTTTTTTAAATTACAGTACAAAACACATCATCTTTAATTCCCCTCAAACATGCTTCCCGGCTTCAAACACACCTTTTTTTTCCTGCCAAACCAGAAGCTCTGGTAGGAGTCCTCTCTTTTAATTATCTTTATGAAGTGTGATTTTAAAAAAAATGTGAATGCTGCTGCCAACTTGCATCCATCGTGAAAACATAGGTTTGCAAACAAGTTGTGTCTTCATGCTCTTATCCAAGATAATCTCTGGATGTTCTTAGAAATCAAAATGAAAATGAAACGTAGAAATATCCAATTGATTCAGAATATTAATCAACACAATACAAATCCTGCTTCAGAAAGTGGCGCTATGATGGAATAACAAGGAGAACATTTGGAAGGAAAGTAATGACAATGTGCTCATTCGTATGATTTCTTTAAAGATGTAAATATTCACAATATCTTATGATCACATCTCATAAATGTGATAATTTTTATTATTTTTATCTGAAATTTTTAGATTATTTTTCACTTTGGTAATTTGCAGTGTCATTACAAACTGCCTCTTTTTTTCTTTAATGTATTTAATACAGTGACTATAGGGTCTCACTACACAAATTGGACTCGTATTGATCCTCCTGTTTTCATCCTTTCAAGCGCTGGGATTACAGGCATGCACCACCACTTCCAGTCTCAAAAATGATTCAGCGTGCCCTGGCAGTGGAGCCAGCAAGCCAGAGCTGTAACCCCCAGTCCCAGTGTCTGCCTAAGCAGGCATTTTAATCTGCTGAGCATCTGGCCAGCTCATGACATTTTTTAGTTCATTCACATGGAAATCTATTTCTATAATCTAAGGAATGTATGTATGTATATATTTTTTAATTATTATATCTGGAAATTCCTCAGATACTATTACTTTTTCTAGATTTTCCTTTCTCATTTTAGTGACACTAGAATTATGCAAATGGTAAAACATATACTCTCATCTGTCCTTTTTTTTTTTTTTGGCAGAACCGGATTTGGAATTTAGGGCCTTGCGCTTGCCGGGGAAGCACTCATTCTATGAACCATCTCCCTGGACCCTCTTGGTCTGTTTTGTGTGTGTGTGTGTGTGTGTGTGTGTGTGTAGGACAATCTCAATAATTAATATATTGCATATTATTGTCTTTGTAGTGGTTATTCATAGTACAAGATGCAGACAAGATATCCTGTCCAAACACTATTAGTACCAATCTTTCTTCTCATTGGAATAAGAGAAAGTAGCTGTATATCAATCGTAACTATTTTGTATACACAGATACAAAATGGTCCTTCATTTGTATCCCCTTTTTTTATTTAGTTTTGTCATAAATGGGTATTCCATTGCCATTTAAATATTGTAAGTGTGTGAATTCAGTAAAATAATCCAATATAGTCCAGTAGTCCATAATAGTAGTGGGTTATCCATAGGACTGGCAATGTCAAAAGTTGTTGACTTGAGCCTTTTATAGCTCGACATATTAATATGGCTTTACTTTTTATACCTCATGTTTAAACTTTTCTTCTGGATAGACAAGATCAAGATAAAGTATGTCTTAATTGTTTGTTTGTTTGTTTGTTTATATCAGGGAACAAACTGAGCACTTGCCAGGCAGGCACCTGTACTGCTGAGCTATCTCCCTAGCCCACATTTTAACTTTTTAATCATGGATTGAAGCTCCTTTTCTCCTGATATTCTCTTCTCATGAATTTTTCAAAAATATTTTTAAATTCTTTAATTTTAAATTTTGCCTCATAATTAATTTTGTCATCAACTTTTTTCCATTACAACAAGTGTAGGTATAGTTTTTCAATATACATTTCATTTAAAATTATTTCCTGTGTCTGTGTTTTGCTAGATTTCCCATTGAATATCATTTAAGAATTGATACCTATAAACCATATATTCTTGTGTGCAGGGAAATATTAACAAAATATCAAATGGTATAAATAACACATTTAGTTCATGTTTGTCAAACTCATACAAATTTTTAAAACTACCAATGGTGAAAAATCACTTTTTGGGTATCGTAGCATTGTGCTTTTCAAACTTTGTTAAGAGGTTAGAGCTCCTATTAGATGTGTAAAACCACAAAAAAAGATCAAAACAAATGGAACAAAAGAACCAAAAAAACTGTAAGTGTTCTTTGATGTGTGTATTGCCTTGATTGTGGTGACATTGTCATAGGAGTTTACATATGTCCAAATTCTCCAAGTTGTAGCTATTCAATAAGCACAGGTCTTTTCATATGAATTACACCTAATTAAATTAGTAAATAAGTATATAGCTAAAATGCATTTTGAGAGTAGATAGAAGTATAGTGCTCTGTATATGATAAAGTTATTATCATTTCAGTTTTAATTTATTTTTTTCTTATAATTTACTATTCTGTTGAATCCATAAGAAACACTAGCAAGTATATCTCTGAAATAACATTTTATATTTGTTAGTTTCCAAAGCATAATCATTAGGATTATTAGCAATAAATATTACCCAATTTTTAATGGAAATTTTTACTAGTTATTATAATTGGTAACATTCATAAGCTATTTTACTAATTTTATTTGGTTATAACAGTACTATAAATTAGGTTAGTGGCTAGCCAAATAGCTCAGCAGATTAAAGCACCTGCAAGCAGGCTCAGGGATTGGGGGTTTGATCTCTGGGCCTTCTATGCTGGCCCCGCCCCCAGGCCTGCTGAGATGGTGAATGAGACTGGAAGTGGTGGTGCACGCCTGTAATCCCAGGTCTTGGGAGGCTGTAAACAGGCAGATAACTATGAGTCCCATCTAGTAGTGAGACCATGAATATCTTGTAGATGCTTTCCTAAGGAAAAAAATATATACAAAAAAAAATTAGGTTGGTATCATCAATATGCTCCATTTCTTGTTGTATTGTTTGTTTGGTTTTTGTATTTTGTATTTTTATTTATTTTTTAAATATATTTTAAAAATAATTTTATTGAGAAACAAATAGCAATGAGGCAGTTTCAAAACCAATAAGTAGGACAGTTCAATAACTAAAACATTGTATATTGTTGTCTTCTTAGTTATTTTTAAAATATATTAAAAATATTTCTGAACATTTTTAGACTCATGAAGTTATAGATATATATTTTCAAGTATATAATCTCTTCATTATCCCTGAGAGAAGATTTTATTTTTACAGTCCCACTACCTGTGATAGGAGTTCAAACATTTATTTTTTTAAAAGGCCTTATAAAACACAATACAATCTTTAGTTTTCTTTATTTGTTAAGAGGAAACTTCAAGTGTTTTCTAATTAATGTTACAAAGACGAGAAGAAATTGTTATTTTCCATTCTGTCTCTTTATTATTTTTTCCCCAGAATTTCGCTTCAGAGGCTTTTTTGTAGTTTTGCTTCTATACAGGCACTTTGGATCGTAATTTATGAAGTAGGTTGAATCAGATAATAACGCATGCCATTTATACTTTATCATACTCACATAGTTTTATGGGTGTGTACCTTAGAGGCACAGAGGCAAATTTTTATTAACACATGTTTATACATAATTGACCAATTGGGAAATGGTAAGAAGTAATGGCTGTGATTTACATAGACAAAGAAATGTCTTAGAGCACCTCACCCTGTCTGGAGCCCCCACTGTGACAGATGAGCCGATGCCTGTGGGGGATGACAGCATGCTATTTACGGCATTTCCTTCTGAGACAATTAAGT
The DNA here is from genome assembly GCF_000260255.1 of Octodon degus. Taxonomy (NCBI): domain Eukaryota; kingdom Metazoa; phylum Chordata; class Mammalia; order Rodentia; family Octodontidae; genus Octodon; species Octodon degus. Next base: position 4,890,664 of record NW_004524658.1, read on the forward strand.
AACATATGCCAAGACCATAGGGATTATCTTTGAGCTACACAGTATGTAACTCTATCTGAAAAGAAATATAATATTTTACAAATTTGACAAACCATAAGAAAGCTTAAATTGATTCACTCATTTTAATAAATGCAATAAGTTTTTGTGTCTTAATAAGATTTACTCCCTGATAAGAATGTTATAAAAGATTAACATGTTATATACATGTATTATTCAGAAATTATGGCATATTGATTTTGTTGGCATATAATGTTCATGATGAACTATTGCATAGGCTACTTATTTTAACAGCTGCTTTCTCTTCCCCAGCACAAACCAAACCAAACGGGAAAGTGATTCATTGTCAAAATGATTTAGATTAATACTTACTATACCATTGTTATACATGCTACAGTTTGGAAAAGTCAGGAGCAGACTGCAGCCCATGTTGTAAGCTTCTTTCAGGGACAAAGTTGTTTGATGTATTGTTGCACAAGGAGCATGTATGTAGCATAGATTATAACCTCCAGACAGATTAGATCTATTCTACTTTTTTTTTTGCCAGGGTGGGCCTGGCATAGCAGGTAGTGCTGGGTTCTAACCGCCGTCCCCGGTGCCTGCCATTTTATTATCGAAGTCATTGAGATCCAAGAAAATGTATCTAAAAATGTAATTTCCAATTGGAAGTTGATCACAATTTGGGAATAAAACACCAGCAAATCCTGGGGTTCAGAGTTTCCTTGTTGAGATTCAATGATAGAATTTGGCCTTACTGTCTCCAGAGGATCATTTCCTTGGCACAATGTAATAATTCAGAAAATGTTTGCCAGATAGATAAATGAATAAGCAACAGTCGTTTTTCTATATCTCCTCTCAGATTTCTTGTCCTACTCAATTTGATTGATGGCTTGGTATCTCTGGCATTACTGAATTTCATGGTGCATGGCTCTGGATTTGCACATACTTGAGGACTTTGGATCCTATAGGAAGGCTTGCATGGTTCAGCATTAGTAATTGAGTTCGATCATGATATGCTTATAGAAAGCCTTTGTACAGACTCACTTCTGTTGTACAAGAGAAAAGAAAAAGAGGATGAACAAGTGTAAGTCAGAGTTTGGAAAAGCAGACAACACAGTGATTTTCAGTGGACAGGGTGTAGCACAGGGCAGAACTACCCTGCAGGTGACTGAGGCATCCCCAGGGCCCCATTTTACCTCTTATATTACAAGTTTATTCAAAATGAAAAATTTACATCACTGAATTTTTAAGAACATGAAAGGACTCTGCAATCATCAACAATCATCTCAGTATATTTCCCTTATTTAATCCAAATATCTACATTGTATGAATTACAAAACTGTCAGTATACTTCCAGTGCTGTGTACAGTACGATGCTCCAGCCAATGCCTCCAAGTAGACAAAGGTCTAGTTGATGCAGCCCCTGCCAGTGTTCTCCATTCGGGCTTTGTTATTGTCACCGGTAGCTCATATGGTATCACATTAACTCAGCCATCTGTTTTTAGTTAGTGGTCAGCTTAAGTGTACTATGAATTCTCATTAATAAAGTGCTTTTTCGTGCATGTAGATTTTTGCAATTTTATACAGAACATTTGAAGATGGAAGGAGAAATTAAAACAAATGATTTTTTGACAATAAAATGTTCCTCCCATTATTTCCTAAAATATGCTATGCAGGAAAATCTAGAATGTATTTCAGATGAATTTCATTAAGTTGTCTCTTTTTCTTAAACTCCTGGCACAATTACAACATGAATACCCATCAAAAGAGAGTCTTACAATCCTGAAGACAATCTATTTCTAGTTTCCATTTATGCTAAAAAAAAATCAGAGGACCTGAACTCTCTCTGAATGGTTCTTCTGAAGCTCTACTTACTGTCTCTTCTGTCATCATCAAACGTGGCAAAAGCCACATTTCACTCGGGAAGTATACAGAGAAGAGCTGATAGGTTTGGTGTCTTCCTTCTATTAGCTCTGTAGCCGAGGGCCAATTATTCTATTTCTCTATGTCTGAGTTTCTGATACTATTCCAAAAAAGCAGGAGTTGGTTTTGTGTCTAAGGCTGCTAATGAAGATTAATATACCTGAGGAGCTTAGAGGAGTGTTTGGTATAGATCAGAGCTACATAATGGGTAGTCACTACCATTTGATAGGTCTTAGACCAGGAATGCTACAGTTCAACATAATTCTATGAAGCACTTATTTTTTAAATTACATATTTCATTGTAAAACCAAGACATATTCATTAATGAAAACATCAAAAATGTACAAAGAGACAGGGATTATAGATTTGTCCTAATTCTGACCCAAGGACATGTTGTGATCATACTTTTGTCTTACTTTTATATTCAAATATGTTATGGAAAAATTGAAAATTCTATTTTTCCTGATTATAAATAAGTATAGATTTAAGGAGAAAAAGGTCAAGACATAAAACTAAAAGCAAGCACCTACTTTCTTGCCTTGTATAGCCTCTCAAATTCTAATATTTGAAAATAATCTAAAGGCTAGGAAGATGGCTCAGTAGAACAAGCGCTTCCTTGGCAAGCGTAAGGGCCTGAGTTCAGTCTCTGGTTCTGCCAAAAAAAGAAAGAAAGAAAATAATCTAAAAATTATCTTTAAAAAAAAATTAAGAGGCTGCTTCAACAAAGCAGTCAGGCTCAGGTTGCTGTGGTTCAATCCCCACAACTCAAGCCAGCCAAACCTGCCCTGAATGCATTTGGAGCAACAACAACAACAACAACAACAACAAAAATCTTTCTGCCTTTTTGGAGCCAGGGAGATGTCTCAGTGGAATAAGTGCTTCCCTGGCAAGAGCAAGGGCCTGAGTTCAATCCTAGGTTCTGCAAAAAAAAAAAAAAAAAAAAAAAAAAGAAGAGTAATGCAACAAGGAATAGGTCAAGAATTTCTCCATATATTATGATGAATTATTAAAGGCAAATAAAAGGAGTCAGGTACAAAGAACAACAAAAAAATTACACATCTCAAAATAGCACATACAGGAAAAATATTAAAGTAAGAATAAATCCAGAAAAACTACACTTGGAAAATCATCACATCACAGAAAAGGATGCACTCTAGAGGGAGAAAATTCATTAAGTTTATATTCAAATCAGCAGGCCTGCTTCTTCAATCTCAGTGCTGTCGAACACACAAAAGTAACGGACCAGGGCCTGCCAAATATCTGAGCAGATTAAAGCACCTGCAAGCAGGCACAGGGGCTTGGGTTTGATCCCCGGCCCTGCCATGCTGACCCCACCCCTGGGGTGCCCTGAGACTGCAATTGAGATTGGACATGGTGGCACACGCCTGTAATCCCAGCACTTGGGAGGCTCTAAACTAAAGGATCACTACAAATCCAATCTACACAGTGAGACCCTGAATATTCTGTAGAGCCTTTTCTAAAATACAAAAGAAAAAGTAGTAGGCCATAGGAATGGTGACCTATGTAGGGTGATGAATGAAAGGGTGGTAAATGGTGCTCACACATGGAAAAAACAGAAATGAAGCTAATTTAAGATTGTGAAACAGTTTAAGGAAAAATTAGAAGAAGAAGGAAAAGGAGAAGGAGAAGGAAGGAAGGAGGAGGAGGAGGAAGAGGAGGAGGAGGAGGAGAAGGAGAAGGAGAAGGAGAAGGAAGGAGAAGGAGAAGAAGAAGAAGAAGAAGAAGAAGAAGAAGAAGAAGAAGAAGAAGAAGAAGAAGAAGAAGAAGAAGAAGAAGAAGAAGA
>NW_004524658.1:4894487-4933914 GCF_000260255.1 Octodon degus
AGAAGAAGAAGAAGAAGAAGAAGAAGAAGAAGAAGAAGAAGAAGAAGAAGAAGAAGAAGAAGAAGAAGAAGAAGAAGAGCAACAACAACAACAACAACAATAACAACAACAACAACAAGAAACAATTATTTGAAGTAGCAAAATTCTGGATCCCCTCCAATGATTAAGTCAAGGCATCCTTACATTAAAGTCCAGATGCTATCACTACATCCAGATGGCAAGTCTGATCTCTGAGATTCTTTCCCCTCCTTCAAGGAGGCAGCAGCCGTCCACCCCCATAACAGTGCAGTCCAGAAAAATTTGTGTAAACTAGTGAGGGAATCAAAACCAATACTAGCAAAAACTGAGTTCATCGTTTGTAAGTCTGAACGTGGCGGAAACACATCTTTGAAACAGTAATACCGAAGCGCAGATATGAGGTAGTACTCATGTACAGCTGGAAACCTGCAGGAATTAAAAACCAGATAACAGTTGACATTTTTAGAGTACATGAGAGGCCGTTTCTTCTCATACAAGAACAAACTTCAGTGAAAAGAAAACTTTCAAAAAGCAAGGAAGATACTAAGAAATAAAAATTATAAAAAAGTTCCGAAACAGAATAGTTCTACTTGACTGCATGATTCTTTGTTTTAAAATGTTCCTTAAGAGTAGCACAGAAATATTCATGTATTGATGCCATAACATTTGAAACACAGAACATTACTTTAAAAGAAGTACTAGTGGACCAAAAAAATAAAAATAATTTAGTTCTCTTAAGTAGATACTGGGGAAAATGAAAAACATTCTTATGGAATAATTATCTAATATTAAAAATTCTATTAGTAAATAAAGTATATTATATGGAATGTCAAAATAAATACATTTGCATCAAGAACATATCATCTTCCTCTAAATTGTTCTCTCTGAAATAATTAGGATCGAATGTATAAAAGTAAAAATTTCAGGCAGAGCTGAGAAATATGTGAACATTAAGAAACATACTAAAGTGGTTAATATGGCTTGTGACGCGATGTCTCTCCAAAGCCTAATGGGACTTTTTTTAGAGCTGAAGGTAGAGTGTGTGATGCTGGGAATAAGGATACATGATTAGCAAATCAGCCCACTGTTTGGTTTGGCATAGTTCTGGCTGAGATTCCCGCTGTGAGACCTACACCCGCCCTAGGGCATGCAGCCTGCATACAATGCGAGGGACAGTCTTGTTTTCTTCCCTCCCTTATTTTTGCTGACTTCTGCTGCCATGAACTGTGGCCCATCTGTCATGTGACACCCTGTGTTGGAGCCAGCTGATTTATGACTCAAAACTACAGATTTTGAGGTAAATAAATCTTTCCTCCCTTAACTGTGGTCATTAGATATTTTGTCTCACCAATGAGAGAGAAAAAACACATAAATAAAATGTTGAATTGTTTTAGCATTTCCAGCAAAAATCAAAATGGATAACTTTCTTCACAGAAAGTTTAGGGAAATACATTTAAACAAAAGAGGAAAATAAATTTGACACATATATTTAGTTTTCAATATAATTGAACAGCTTCCTTGATTTGAAATATACATGACTACCTAAAATGAAAATGATAACACAAACAAAATATAATTTCATATTTTTGTTCTTTGGAAAGAAATGAGTGTCTGTTATAATATTCAGTGGAGAAAAAGATACTCAAGCTGGTGGGAGAAAAGCTTGGTTATTATTTTCCAACATATCAACTAAATTACAAAATACATATACCTCTCAGCCAAGAAGCTACACTTCTATCTATCTACCTTAAGAAATGCAAAGTATCTATGAAAGTATTAATAATTCTATTGATCTCAATAAATAAATACTGATACTACATAAGCATATTTTAAAAAATTAGAGGCTATTTCATTAATGTGGTATAATAACCCTATTAAGTTAAAGTACAATAAGTATATGCTGAATTAGGAGTTAAGAGGTGTGTCTATGTATGTAAGCGGATTGTTTGGACAACTGTACTATGCATTTCTGCTGGTCTATGAAAAAGACTAGCTATAACTAATTACTTTGTCTTAGTTTTTTCAATTCTTTTTCTTTTTTGTCTTCTTAATTTTTTTCTTCCCATTTTGGATGCATATATCAAGTAATATGAATAACTAATTTGAGGAGAACATTATGTAGTACAACAAATAATGAAAGATTCATTTTTTGTTGAAATTCTGTAATCCGTGAACTTTTCTACTTTAATACTGTTTTGTATTGTACGTAAAAAATAAAAATATATTTAAAAGTAAAAAGCTAAATAAAATAAAATATCTTTAAAATGTCACTATATGAATAGAATGCAATCTAAAACCTAACCACTACTTTGAAGCCATGTTACGTAAGAAATATAGCTGTATTGCTTTTAATGTATTTAGATATTATACTGTCCACTGGGAACACGTAGCATATTTTAAAAAAATAAAGGCTGAAAACAAGTTTATCATTCTGTCCCATTGAAGGAAATGTAGGGATAAACCATGCAATACTAAAACAATATCTGCAAGAATCGAGGTTTTATAGCTAGTATTTATTTTTTTGTCACTGCTGGTGTTGATTTTGCAGCTTTCCAAGTATAGTCCTTATCATTGTGTTTGGAAGGTAGGTTGCTGACTGTCCACCTTCCATCCCTGCTCACCACTTCTGGATAGAGCTCGCAGAAGAGAAGAGCTGTGAAGTCACTGAGAGAAGATGACAGAGAGCCACATATTAGGAAAACCACATCACATTCTCTTCTTTCCAAAGTAATTGGGTGGCTTGGCTTTGGAATAGGCATACAGGTCTCTAGCTGGCCATGAACAAATCAGAGCTCACAACAATGAGGTAGGTCCAAAGAGGCTGACACCCTCACGAGTTCCAAGAAGGAATTAAGCAGTCACTGGGGAGGAAAAAGGCTTGGACGCTGTGAGTCAATTGAACTGGGAGTTGCATGAAGCAAACTGCATGGACATCTGGCTATGTGGTACAGCAGCCATATGAGAACTGCTCTTATTTCCTTTATTGTTTGTACTAGGTTCTCTTTAATTTTTCTTTTTTCTCTTTTCTTGGACTGTTATTATTCTATGAATATTATTACTTTACTTTTTATGGCTTTTTCCCTTTATTCTGCTGTCTCTTGGTCTTTCTTCTCTCTTACCTTCCTTATTTCCTCCCTGTTTGCTTTGCTCTTCTTTATTGTCCCTATGCTTTTCCTTTCTCCTCTCTTCTTCATCTTCCGAGAGGGGGACAGACATAGATAGACACTGAGAAAGAGAAAGACAGAGAGAATGTCAGAGAGACAGACAGAGAAATACAGAGACAAACAGATACATATATTTAATGAATGCCAGTGTATTTATGAAGTATAAGAACAGACCAGTGTTTAAACTAGAACAGCATTTTTTAATTGCCATATGAAGATAATTCTGAACAGAATTAAGTTTAGAGAATGCCAGCCAAGGTAACTAAATAAATACATTAACCAGTCTCAACAACCCCACAGCTTCATTCAATTTCTAATTGTACTTCCCTCTTATGTCTCCATGAGCATTCTCACAAACCATCACAATGTTAAGCCTATGTCCCTTATACTAACACCTCCAATGGTGTCCAACTTCCTGTTTCTTACTTGCTAACATTTCTCTTACCTCCTTCTTTAGGCAAAGACCTGTCCCCTTCTTTGCTTTGCTTTTGCATTCCTTCCTCCACATTCCAGACTAAGCACTAATAATAGTGTGGTATATTCTGTAACTGCACCAATAAAAAGGTAAAATCATCAAAAGGTTTTTATGCTTGTGATTGATGTACGGTTGGATCAGCGGGTGCTATTGTAACCAACAGGAAATCCTCCATAAAACAGAATAGCTAGGTTCATACCAATTAAACTGAATGGGTGGAAGTGGTAGACAACAGCTCATGACAAAGCCAAGGTTGCCTCACTGGAAAATAGAATCTAATAAAAAGTTCTACATAACATCAGCAAGATTTTCATTATATTTGACCTTAACCCTCAACAATTATGCACACACACACACACACACACACACACAGAACATGCAATAAGAGAACAAAATTCTTTCAAAGAGTCTTAATTTCCGCACAGCAGATGCAAGACACAACTGTGGAGAAGATATCAAACACTAAACAGTGTAGTTTTCTGAAATGATCAAAGAGGATGCATGAAAACTCAGCATGCTCACAGGTGACAAATGCAAGGGCCGTGATGCCTGTTGCATTGACTTCTTTGTTGAGAGAAAGCTGAGCCAAACTTTGATATGAAACATGACTCAACCATGGGCTCCATTCAGTGATGATATGAACAAATCAAAGACCCTGCCATGACTTCAGATCTTCTGATTGATGACTGGAACATTCTACGGCCAAGAAATAGACATGTACTTGAAGTTTTATGTTGAGGGATTTATATGACTGATTTCGTCCATAACATACAATTCAATACATAGAACTTCGCTTATTTAAAAGATAAAATAAAATGCATATTTTAAGGAAAAGATTGCATGAATAAATTCAAGTAATAAATAAGTTGACTGTTATGGTAAAAGAACAAAATACAAAAGTTAGAAGAGCTTTCCAAAACCATTCAAAACAGAAATGACACATTTACTGAAGAAAGAGAGTCCACAAGTGAGCATCAGCTAGAAACCCCAGAGATAAAGAATTTCAGTAAATATATGAATAGAGAGTGACCAACATGAGGAGAAAACACTTGAACTCGAGGATAGATTGGAAACAGAAAGTAATTATCTGTGAGATATCATAAAGTTCATCAGAGAAAGAGAAAAACTGAACCAACAGCTAATAGATGATGCTTGTGTATTAGGTATACCTAATAGCTGAGTTATCTGAACTTCATTGGAGTTAGGAAAAAATACAGCTAGAACTTATGGAATAAAAGTTCTGCTTACAGACACAATTGCAGAAAGCTTTCCAAATGCCGTAAACAAAATCCCAGTATAAAGGTGATCAAGGCATAGAGAACTCCAAGTAATTACATTGAAAGAAAAGGCTATGATACTCCTTAAATCCAAATTCCCTCATTCCGAAACAAGTAAAGAATCTTCAAAAGTATCAAAACAATTCACACAAAAACATCACTTATAAAGGTAAATCTATCAAAATTACTGGTGATGTTTCAGCACAAACCATAAGGCTGAAAGAACTTGGAATGATGTATTTTAAGCTCTCACCCTAAAAAGCTGTTTTTCAAATTTAATGGATAAAGTCTTTCCATGACAAAGCACATGCAAAGAAATGAATGGTTTCCAAAATAGCACTTCAAACTTTTCTCAAGGATGTCCTATAAAGAGACAAGGAAGTCAACAGTGGCAAATGGGCTAATGCAATGGACACACCAGGCTGACTCGCGAAAGTAAATGGGGGAAAATGAATAAACAATGGGGGAGCACTACAATGGGAAGTGGGAGTCCACACCTTTCAGCAGTAACTTTCAGTGTGGATGTTCTCAGTTTCCCCATCCAAGGGCACGGGTTGGCAGGTTGAATCTAAGATAAAACCCAACAAGATGGTGTACACAAGAAAGACATATAATCCATAAGCGTATTTGTGAAAATTACAGGATGCAGTAACATTAAAGGAAAGAGGAAGCAAGCTACAATAACTGCACTATTTTTCTGTCTGGGCCTTCTTAAGCTAAATACACAATTTTTGTTTCTTGTTTAAATTGCTTAGCATCTAAAAAAGAACAAAACCAAAAGTGAGGAAGAGAATGAAGTATGATAAAAAAATAAAATTTCATAATCAGGATAAACATTACCAAATGTGGGCGTATTTATTCTCTTTCAAAGCAGTGTCTTTGAAATTCACTGTAAATATCTAAAGCTTTTAATCTCATAGGTGAGAAAAAGACATACTTTGCCAATACTATCATTTCTAACACAAGCATAGTTACATCAATATTATTATAATTAATGATTACATCACGCGTTAGGAGGAAAGTACAGAGAAGGTTGTATTAACATGCATGACACACCATTGTGATATCAATACTCATTTTACTGTTCAGATTTTTTTAAAGCTAATAGCTGTCAAAAATACCCATTATAGGCTAGTCTATAATTTGTAGAAGTCAAGTAATACATTTTTTCTGAAGGTATAATGGATGCTCCGCGGAGCAATTATTTTAGAAAGACAACTTCATCTCAGCTGTCTTGTGCCAGCAGAACTATTTAAGAGCCTAGGATGCATAATTCAATGTGGAAGGCTGTCAGAGTCGAGAATACCTTTAAATTATAAAAACTTAACACCACTCGTCAGTTATAATTGTAATGGAAATGTAGTTTTGTGTCATTCTATCACGGCAAACATCTCTCAAGAAGCCATTTTACATGTTAAAATATTTTGGCAAAGTGACTTTTGATTCTAAAAGGATACAGATTATCTGATTTTATACCTGAATGTTTTTCTTTCAAATTGAGTTTAACAGTCTGTACAGCTCAAGATGGCAAACAGAAGAATATTATTAGCATCCCATTGGGAAATCCTGCAGGGAAGCCACAAGCTGTACTAATTCAGCAAGGCGGGTCATGTTATGTACAAAAATATATTATTTTTGTAGTAAAATGCAACAGACAGCTCTTCAACTTACATTCAGTTACTTTACATGGCAAATACATAGATATAAAATCACTGTCATTTTATACAGTATCTTTCCTAGCAAATATGTTCATGGTCAAACTTTGGAGAGGTAATAAGACATGATTCTCTGTGATTATTTTTCTATGTTTTTAATAAGATAAACATAGCTTTCTATTCTCCCAGTGGTAGATCTTTCCTTTTTCCTATTTTATCTTTCTTTCATTAGAATGAGAGTTAAAGAGTAACGAAGATTTAAAAAAATAATAAGCTGCAGGATAGAGCACAGTATTGCTGTACTTACTACAGATTTCACAACTTCATGTAAATTGTAACACATGGAATACTAAAATGAGCTCAGATTTCACAAACAATGATCACTCATTATTGTAAATTCCAATAAAAACAATTATCTTGGAAAATAAATATTTGTCAGAGATTATGCTTGCATTTTCCATATTGAGCATGAAGGTAAACGATGATTCTTGTTTCCTAAAAGATTTGAATGAATTTTGAAGTTCATTTATTTCCTAAAATGCATAGGCTAATTCAGATACTTTTTTTTTTCATAGTACATTTAGTGGGTTCCTACTATATATATCAGTTTTGCAGGTTTGCATTGAAACTGAAATAAGAATAGTACTCCAGTATTATTCTAATTAATAATTTGTCCACTTTTAATGAATCCATACTGAAACAAAATTATATTATACTTAATAATTAAACTTAAGTCCAATGGGAAAGCTATATCCATTATACGTTTGATTCAACAAATATTAATTTAAAACAAACTTTTTTTTTTTTTTTTTTGGCAGAACTAGGGATTGAACTCAGTCCCTTGTGCTTGCCAGGCAAACACTTATTCTATTGAGCTATCTCTCGGGCCCCTTCTTTTCATATTTTTTAAAGCACTGGTCATACAACAATAAAGAGCAAAAAAATTTCATCGTATGGTTATTCTTCTAAAAAAATAGAAGGACCTTTGAGGCAAACAGTAACTCCACAGATAACTACTGTACTTAATCTAGGCAACTTTATGATTATCTTTCAAAACTTTCTTGAAATAAAAATTTACTCAATAATAGGAGGCAACTATTTTAATATAATTGTTTCAAGCAATGTAATAAAATAGGCATGCATTTAACTATGAAAACCGAAAATTGAAAGCAAAAATTACCTACAAAAGGAATAGTAATGAAGAGAAAAGGGTACGGATAAGCTACTTTTTCAAGCACTTTCAATCTCAGTGATATCTGTATTTATATACACTATGAGCAGTACAATCTCCACTTCATAGGTGAAAAGTGAGAAATATAGAATTAAATCACTTCTTGCATAACTTGAACAATTTTTAAAAGTAAATGCAAATATCTTGCATTGTACATTTTCTACATAATTAAATTTAAGAAATCACCACAAATTAAACAATATGAAATCACATTTGGAGATGTTTTACTTTGTTTTTTGCTTCTGGACAGAATTTTCAATACTAGCTTGAGGGAAGTGAGTTTTCAAAAAATATAATTTGTAAACTATTTTAGTCTCATTTTTGCTTATATAGAAAATACCATTTTATTTTTAATTAATATTTAAATTTTGTGTACATACTCACATCTACCCTTCTTGAAAAAATAGGATTGAATCTGATTTTAGAGTGTCAAATTAATGTAGTGCCCGTCTTTGCCTGTTGTATTTTATGTTGTTGGAGTCATTGCGATGAACTCAACTGAAATGTTTTCCATATTAAGGCACAGAATAAGTTATAAATGCTGAGTTCTTTTTTCCAGAATGGTATAATCTTATAGACATCATAATGCACTGATTTCTTTAACATTACCAGAATTAAGTGCATTTTGCTGAGAAATTGAATGTAGTGGCAGTATTATTTTATTGTATCACGGAGGTAATCATTATCTAGAAAATAAGGAACAATGCACTGTAGTAATGCACTACACATATGATTACTTTTAGTGTAATGCAGTATAATGCTTAAATTAATTCCGAGCTACTTCCTAATTTTATTTCAGTACAACCAGATCACAAGTCATAGAGAAAGAGAATATAAAATGTAACTAATATTTTATTTGATTCATGTTGATGGAATCATGAACTGCTATAAAGCATAAAGATTCTGAAAATGTTAATTGCTTTAGAATGAAATTTAATCATTTGCCTCTGGTCATCTCTGTAAATAAATGAATGGAATTCAGAACTTATAATAATATGCAAAGATCTGTTTGTGTGGAACTGGCATGAAAGAAAAAAAATAAAAAGGAATGAGAGAGAAAGGAAGAGAACAGAGAGAAGAGAATGGGGACATAAATATAAACAGAGAGAGTCAAATGATTTCATGGGGTAGATATGAGACAATAAGAAAACAGTTTATGTGTGTGTTCAGCAAATTGGAAAACTAAATAGGCAAACTCTCAGTTTAACTTTTAGATTTACCTTTTTTGTGCTCTTCTCTAATATAACAGTTCAAATGGGGCCTTAAAATTAATGCTATAAATATTGCCTTTTAATACAGTGTTGCATTGTACAGAATATCACTTTAGGTCTTTCTAATGAGTCAACAAAATTCTTGCATTGCCCTCTAATACTCTAAAATTAAGAAATTTAATAATAATTAATAATAAATATATGCAATTTAATAGAGGAAGAGTTAGTTGTGCAACTTTTATGATGCCAGCCTTAGTATTCAGCTCAAACTGTGAGGCAGTTTTTGTGGTGTGGGATCTTGTCAATAGTATTCTTTCTTTTGAATCTAGAGATGAGTTTTCAGGCTGACTCCTAACCTTGTTAACTAAAGCAATAATGTATCAGTTTTTCCATCTGGGCACAGGATCATCCTGGAAATTGTTCATGTAACTTACGCTCACTCTTAAGCGTCTCTCAGACTGTCTTTTCTATTTAGCTCCTTTGATTTATCTTAAATCTCTCTTTCTCTCTCTCTGTCAAACTGCTAGAATAAAATCCAAGTATTCAATGAATTAGACACTCATATTTATTAGCTATATCTGAAATTCTTAAGTATAGAAGTTAACATTATATCCTACTTTCATTGTGAAATTTGTTTTGATAGTGTAAATACATAGTAAAATTTATCCTAAAAATTTGATTCTAATTAATTAGGCTTCTGAGATGATATATAGTATAAATTTTGAAACATAGAATGTCAAAATTTGTAAAGATATATTATTGATGAGAAAGTAATATTTAAATTTCAAGAAACTTGAAAGATGTTACAGTGGTTGAAACTCCCCGAGCAGTGCCATGTTTTGTACAGCGTATGAGGTATGATATTGCACGGACTTCTCATGACCTAATCATTAGAATCCATCCTATATTCTGTGTGAGTAATTATTATACTTCCCCTAATTTTCATGTTATCTAGGCCATAGGAACACCTTTTTAATTATTTTAAAGTCTATAATAAAGGACCAGAAAGATAGCTCAGTAGGCTAAGCACCTGCTTTGGCAAGTGCAGGGACCAGGGTTAGATCCCTGGTCCTGTGTGTTATGCTGGCCCCATCTGCAGGGCGTGCTGAGCCACTACCGAGTCTGGGCATGGTGGTGCATGCATGCCTGTAATCCTAGTGCTGGGGAGGCTGAAGACAGGAGGATCGCTACGAGTCCAAGCTTCATAGTGAGACTCTGTACTAAATACATAAATGAAAATAAATAAAGTCTACAATAATGTATATACAAGCAGAAAATTTAGATACCACCTACAGACAGAAAGGCAAGTACCTTCAAGTTGCTTGTCTCACTGTACCTGCACCAGTGATTTAAATTGATCTAATTGAGTGTTCTACTTATACACCACATGTGAATATAGATTTATCTTGTCTATTCTCACATATGTAAGAAGTTTATAGCTAAGATTGTGTACTACATAGAGAAAAATTATAAAAATTAAGTAATACTTATTCAAAATCAACTTTTGAAGTGAATAGAAAAAAGTAGCAGTCATTATTAGTGGCAAACAATGCGGAAATCATTTCCCAAGTCAGCTGCAAAGCACAGTCAACAGCTAGGATCTACCAGAGCTTGCAAAAGAAGCAGAGATTGAGAAAATAAAGAATGTTGAAGCACATATAAACCTTGGTTTCTTACCTTAAAAGTTGTTTTTGTTTTGTTTTGGTTGCCGTTTGATTGGAAGATATTACTTTGTAAATGAAATAGATTTGACAAATTGTATCATTGTTCTCAGCTTTCTTTATATCCAAGATTTTTTCCAGGCTCAGCATACTGTTCAGAGGGCCTGCCTGATAGCTAAGCAGCCAAAACCACCTCCTTAGGCAGAGGGCAGTGATTGGGTTCAATCCCCTGTGTGCCATGCGGGCCCCGCCCCTGGGGTGCACTGAGATGGTGATTGAGACTGGGCATGGTGGTGCACACCTGTAATCCCAGAACTTGGGAGGCTGAACACAGGAGGATCACTACAAGTCTGGTCTATGTAGTGAGACCCTGTTGGCCCTGTAGACTCTGTCCTAAAATACAGAAAAAAGAAAAGAAGAAGAAAAGAAGAAGACGAAGACGAAGACGAAGACGAAGACGAAGACGAAGACGAAGACGAAGACGAAGACGAAGAAGAAGAAGAAGAAGAAGAAGAAGAAGAAGAAGAAGAAGAAGAAGAAGAAGAAGAACAAGAACAAGAAGAACAAGAACAAGAAGAACAAGAAGAAGAAGAAGAAGAACAAGAAGAAGAAGAAGAAGAACAAGAAGAAGAAGAAGAAATACTGTCTAGGATTTTCACTCTCCCTTTTTTCTGCTTTCTTTGCCTATTTTCACCTCCACACACTTTATACATCCACATAACTTTTCCATATAAACTTTCACAAAAGCTACAAGTACCAAAGCTTTCTTGAGGCTTGAGAGCTGGTAAAACAGTTACACAGCCTGAGCCAAAGGTGCAGACCCACTTAAAGAGAAATTTATGTCAGTCTAACATTCTAAAATTGGTAGTTTCAACCTGAGTTGCATTTTATAAGCATGTGTGAGAGCCAGGTTCCCCCATCCCTTCACTGCCAAATTCAGCCTCTCCCTTTCTTTCTCTTCTCATGAAGCCTTTATGATCTCAGAAACGTCTCGGTCCAGTATTCGTGGATTCTATTAGCAAAGCCATTCTTGCACTTACGTCAAGTTATATTGCATATAAATGGAGGATAAAAGGATTACCAGATTATAAATCAAAGGCAAGTTTCTGGCAATATAAATCTCAGCTATGTCAGGCTCTCCTGTTAATGGAATTGCAGAATTCCATTGGCCAGTAAGAATTTAAATTCTGTGTTAGAGACCTCTCTAATTTTTCACAAGACTTCCTTGATAAAATATTGAAAAACAAAGTGGAAGATTTGCATACAATTTTCTATTGTCTTAATTTTTCTTACCATAGTGCCAAAGGCATTATTGACATTTGAAAATGGATTATAACATTGATTCTACAGAATTAAAAGGTTGTAGTGAAACTTATTTATCTGTTTCATCATTTAAATAAATGCAGTCAAATTGTGCTAAATGTGAACCAGTTAGAATTGAGGTGTGGAGGCAAATGTGTGATTTAGTGGAAGAATTAGAATCCAATAGGACAGGGTCTGATTCAAACAAATGGCTGAACTACAATTTTCAAACTATTCACTCAGCTTATTCAAAAATTATGGTAAAGATTGTGTTTTTCAAGGAATGTATTTTAATATACATATGAATTATTAAGAGGTTACTGAAATTTGGTTTCAGCCATTGCGTCTAGATAAATATTTGTGCTTATATGTGTATTGATACAATTGATAGTATCAAGTTGATACAATAATAAAAGTATGCTTATTAATTATGTGTACAAAGCACAGTGAATTTTGAAATGAATAAAATCTTTATGATAATTTTGAGGATTTACTTTTCCTTAAAATAATCTAGGCATGTTGCAATATATCAAATATTACATCATATGAAGAATTATAAAGCAATGTATTATGTGATAAATAATAAAACATAATGTGTATCTGTCCATACAAAAATGAAGTGATTATTAAGGATTTCTGATGGGAATTGGAACTACTAAAACTTGCATATTGTCATAGTTAATTTCTCATTACTGAGACATAACACCTGACACCTGGAAAAGGAAAAGGCTCATGGTTTTAGAGATTTCAGTCAATAGCTTACTGGCTCTAATGCAGACTCAGTACCATCAGAGAGCCTGCTGCAGAAGAAATCTGCTTACGTTATGGCCAGCAGGAAGCAGAGACAGAAGGGATGTGTCAGCGAGGAAGATAAACCCTTCCAGCCGGGCCTCCGCGGAACACCCCCCCCCCCAGCGCCCCAGTCAGGCTCCGCCTTCAGACAGCACCTTGGCTGCTGATCCTATCTGTAGAGGGAACACCAAAGAAGTTTCCCTTCGAGTAAGTAGCCGCCTAAGCCCCCATTGCGCACATGGGGGCTGGCGTAGGAAGATCTAGATCTAAGCCATACCATATATAAATAATAGTGGTCAAAATTTTTGTCTTTTACTCAATATTTTTATCTAATTTTCAAAAGAATAGGGCATGCGAAATACCACTTTCAGTTTGTACAAGGTCATATTACGATTGGCTTTAAGTTTATTTTTCTTAATATATTTCTGCCTTAAATTTTTCGCCTACTAAATGCTACACAAATTGCGTGCAGCTTACCTCCTAAGTCTAACAAGGGTTTGCAATACAGTTCAGATGGTTTAGCCCTCAATAACAGCACGTCAGATGTCAAAAATTCATTATCGCAGAAAAAAATTCACATAATGCAACACTTATTAGCCCCTTGCATTACAGTGTTAATTGTATAACTTTTAACACTCTTAAAAATATTTTTGAAACCTACACAGAACAAACTCATTGCTATAGTATCCATGTTAAGCGGTAGGTATAAAATATTTTTAAACAATTATTACACCTTTATCACTTAAACATAATTGTTAGATCAGCAGATTAAAGAGCCTGGGAGCAGGCACAGGGGCAGGGGTTCGATCCCTGTGGCTGCAGTACTGGCCCCGCCTCAGGGTGCGCTGAGGCTGCAATTGGGACTGGGCAGTGATGGCGCACGACGTAATCCCAGCTCTTGGGAGGCTGTAAACAGGCAGATCACTATGAGTCTGATCTAGTAGTGAGGCCTTAAACACCCTGTGCACCTTTCCCTAAGATACAAAAAATAATAAATAAATAAATGACATAACATAATTACTAAATTGACTGGATTGAAAGACACTTGGAGAGGTGGCTGGATCATGAGGGTCTGTGCTCCTCAGTAGGCTGATATACAGGTCATAGCTGAAGGCACTGTTAGGATTTGGCACTGGTAGGGGCAGTAGACACTGTGGGCATCAGTGGGAAAGGGCTGCCTCTCCCTGATACTCTTCGCCTCTCTTGTGCTCCCCCACCACGAGAAGAGAACTGCTCTTCTCCTCCTGGTCTTCTGCCATGATGTTTCTCCCTGAGAATCAACCAACTACAGAATGAGCCCTCTGAAACCAGGAGCCAAATCCATTTGCTCTGAATTTAAATTGTATTATCTATTTTGTTCCAGCAGTAGGGAAGTTGACTAGTACTATCCCTGAACTAGTGTTTTTCTACATGATACCATACCCTGAAAAACTATTCTTGAAAAGCTGATTCTGGGGCCAGCCAAGTAGCTAAACAGATTAAAGTGACTGCTTAGGCAGATGAAGTGGCTGGGGGCTCAATATTGGGTGTGCAGTGCTAACCCCGCCCCTGGGGCATGCTGAGACAGGGATTGAGACTGCGCATGGTGGTGTTCATGTGTAATCCCAGCATTTGCGTGACTGAAAACAGGAGGATGATTATGAGTCTGATCTGCATAGTGAGACCCTGTAGACCCTGTCCTAAAATACAAAAGGAAAAGAAAAGCTGATTCTGGTACTGGTACTATCAAATATTGAGTATGACATAACAAAGAATGGAAGAAGTTTCTATAGCTTAAATAGATGCAGTGAATGTAGAATCACATACCAATGTTTAACAGAGTTTAAATGAGAAAATATTTGACATAGAACTCCATGAATAATGCACACATCAGACATTGAGGATGAGCTAAGGTACTGCAATCCAAGAACCAAAAGAAAAAAATCAGTGGTACCCTATAAATTCCAAATTACGATGGATTGCAATACCTAAAGAATTCATTATATGGATAAAGCAGAAAGGGAAAATGATAAAACTTATGTGCACAGCACTCTAGAATAGGAAATGGAGAACTGGACCCAGAAAATAGTAATCAGAGACTTATTCCAAGAATTCCTTCAAGACAATGATACTCATAGTCAAAATTATAACACACAGGTGTTCAATTAAAAAATAGTTCAGCAAAGAACCTGATAAAGGTGGTTCTACAATTTTTCTGTCCAACTAGTTGCTTCTTGAGGTAGGCATGTACGATATACAAGGTTTGATCAAAGGCAGGATATTAATTCTACCTTTAGATGTTTAACTTCGAGCACATTACTCAACGTTTCTGACTCCTAAAGCAGGGTGAAAGTGTGAGGCCAGATTGAGTGCTTGGAAGCAAGCTCTGGAGATATGTCCAGTATTTACTTCTCTTTTATGTAGAAGATTTTAAAATGCAGGGAGCCCCAAAGCACAATGAAATGTGAGGGAGAAGGTTCGTTAGTAGCAAGAGGTCTCCTTGGACAATTGCTATAGATAGTCCATTAAAGCTCTGATGAGATGATGGGGTGGATGGCAATGTTTTCTTCACACTGAAAGATCCAAGGTGGAAGTACACGTGGAAATACAAATTTTCATAAAAAGTTTTGATGATGACAATAATAATTAACATTAATGTATTTTATATGTGCCAAAATAAACACATCTGGATTATAACAAAATTGTATTCTCATAATGAAACTTAAAAGGAGGCACTATTATTCCAGTGCATTATTTGTAAAACTAAAGTGATTGCAAAATTAGTGTCTTACTAGGTCATAATACAGTGAATTCAGAACTATTTGGAGTGTTATTCCTCTCATTTTAAGTTTTTCAGAAACATCACATTACTATCTCTACCCAAATTCAACTTACCATGTTACTAATTATATATTCATATATTTATAAAGTAGAGTTTTAGTGAAAACTGAGTAACAAATTAGAAATTGCCCTTATCTAGTATAAATGCAAAATTAACTCTCCTCGATTAACTTGTAGAGATAAACAATTCACACTATTTCTATGGGCTTACACATAATACTATAGTTTGAAAAAAGGTATCTTCTCTTTTTTTATTTAGTACAGGGTCTACAGGGTCTACAGGATCTCACTGCGTAGATTGGACTTGTAGTGATCCACCTGTATTCAGCTTCCCAAGAGCTGAGATTACAGGTGCATGCCACCACGCCCAGTCTCAGTGACAAACTCAGCATGCCCCAGGGGCGGGGCCGGCTTGGCAGACACTGGGGATCAAACCCCTGGCCATGCGCCTGCCTAAGCAGGTGCTTTAATCCACTGAGCTATTTGGCCACCTCCCCCACTTTTTTTGTAAATGTATCTTTAAATATAACATTAATTTATTGATATTAAGGTTACAACATCTACTTGTCCTACATTCATAATACCATGGAGAAACTGTTCTTATAGTTTCATCATAAACCCACTGCTTCTTGAGAGTGCAGTACCTCTAGTAAAGATAAAACTTCTATGTGATCTTCTTCACAAATCTCACAAGATTCAAGAAGCAAAAATTTCATAAGAACCCTGTATAAGTACAATATTCCAGAAATCCATGTTGTAAAATACCAATTTAGGTAAATAAATTCTATCCAATAAAGATTATTTTCAGGCACCTTTTGTAAAAGATCTTTAAAAGAAAATTGACAAACCTAAGAGAACTCCAACTATTCTTCCTGTCATAGTTACTGTTAGCTTACTACTGAGACGAGACACTTGACACCCACAGTTAAAGAACAAAGATTTATTTATCTGGTTTGTAGAGGTTTCGTTCTCTAATGGGCTGGTTCCAAGGCATGGTGGCTTCACAGAGGAGCATCTCAGGGGAGAACTAGTTCATGGTGAAAGAAGACCACAAGCAAGCAGGTCAAGGGCTGAGGATGCTTTTTTCTGCCCCTTTTATTATGGAAAAGCACAAGGCTGGGATTAGGGCTGTGCCTGGTCAATCAGTGACACCCTTAATCACAGCACCCTTAATCCTAGTATTGAAGCATGAATTATTCATGAACACTAGATTCAGGTCTGAAAAAGCCCCATCTAGAAGTGTGTGAGGTTCAGGGGAACATCTAGACACAAACCCTGACACTTACCTTAGAGGTCCAGGATGATTGCACTCTAAATCATGTGTACAGATTGTATTCACATTCGCAACTACACACAGTATATTTTCTCTGCTCTGTGTCTTTCTACTAATGACAAAACTAGAATATAATCACTGTCCTTATACTTGTCTACAGAAATCCACAAACCAGTCTGTCTCTCTGTGACAGAGAAACCAATTGTGGATAGAAATGTTACCAGAATTTTTTATAAGATGCCAGCAAAAGAGAAGTACTTTCTTGTAATTTCTTTCTGGTCAGTCTAACTCTGTAGATTCAAGGCAGATGCATCATCCAAGCACAGTGTACTGAATTCAGTTGCTTGACATTGCCCATAACACCTCACTTCACTTGCAGCACCTTGAATGATAGACTATGAGCAGACAAGAACTGCCTTCATAATTTTCACTAAACCAAAATTTCTGAGCTACAGATTTAATGTAAAACAAATTTATAATTTTATTACTTGAGAGATCTGCATGAAAAAGAAAGTAGCCCCAGCAACCATGCCCAAATTAAATAATAGCATCATAAATGTAAAATTGGAGGAGGAATTTTCTCTTTTCAAAATGAATCACATAAAGGCTTATACAAAGTTAACAGCTGAGCATGTAGGAGCCGATATAACAGATTTTTTTTTCAAAACTAGAACATAATTTTCTAAATACTTCAGTGATTTTTAGTCTTTCATTTATTTAGTACAAGGTCTTGATATTCAACTCAGGCTCAATGTGATCCTCCTCTCTCAGGCTCCCAAGTGCCGGGAATACAGGCATGTGCCACCATGCCCAGTTTTGATGAACAGCATGTTACAGCCAGGATTCCAAGGACCAGAATAGCATGTAATACTAGTAAATGAACTCAGGTGCCTTCTCTTGCCAGGTAAGTGGTTAGTCCACTGAGCTAATTCCCCAGCTCTAAAATCTTACTTCATTGTAAACATTTATGCAAAATAGTATTAGGCCATTTCCTTCACAGTTTTCTATATCACTAACCAAGATATATGAAGTAAGAAACGAAGGTGAAAACTTCGTACCTGTTTAACACCTATCATTTAAAAAATATTTAGTTATTTGAAACTAGAGAAAGCAGAGTAAAGGAAATTTTACTTAAACTGTGAGTTACATTTTTATATTTAGTTTATTAGTACTCATATGTAGCACAATGTTTATGATTTTCATGGAGAGTTGATACATATGCATCACACATCTAAATTCCTTTTTCTTCAATCACTTCCTTTCATCTCTTGAAGCATGGTACATGTTTCCTTTATTTTGGTACATGTCTGTGGTACAGAATGTTTATATTCCTTGTATGGACTTAGCATGTATTTTCAACACATCCAAAAAATATATTTTTCCCTGAAACTCAGAGACACACAATGCTAGATATTAGAAACCCAGAAATGAATGAAAAAGGAAAGGAAATGACTAGAATTTTTTCTCAGGGCAATAAATTAATGACAGTATTTCTGAAAATCACACCATGAAGTTTTAAGGAACATACGTAACAGTTTGGATGATAATAGAAACTAAATGAAAAATATCCCCATGAAGCAGAGAAAGATGAGTATGAAGGAGTGAATCAAGGGCAAAGCGAACTTCCGATTTCCTTTACAATAGCACTTCTTTTTGCTGATTATTATAAGACTAAATGTCAATGAGATGATCGGGCACAAGTTGATTCTGCTGGGTTGGTAAAAATTTGAGAGCTATTTTTTTTTTCCTTGAAAGGTTGGCTGAGAGTTTATAAATATGGTTTCTGGACAGATTGAAAACAAATGTGCTTAAGTGTAAGACATTTCAAGTCATGTTTTATGTTTTCTTGATCTATGAACAATCAGGTATTTAGGGTTTAACTAGCCTTGGCATTATTTATTGAAGGGGAAAATTAATTCTGCTCTGTAAGGTAAAAATGCACTTCAATGTCCTGTAAACACAGTACAAGATACAAAAGGATCTCAACAACAACATTTTCATAGGTGCTTATAAATATGTGCTATACATTGGGATTACACCACTTGAAATAATGGGAGTGCTTTGAGAAAATATGACTCTCAGCAATTCAGAGGGGTTGAAAAAGAGGGTGGCATGGAAGATACTAAATCATGCTTCCTCCCCTCACTAACAATTATATATTCAGGTTCCAAGTCCATGTTTAAAACATCATCAGAGCAATGTATTACAATTCTAGCATGGCTGCCACAAGCAAATTAACATCACTCTGATGTCATATTAAACACTGGCAATGCGCCACAGTGAGCATGAAAGTTTAGCCATCCTGAGAAGTGTCTCTGGTATTTTTTTTCCAGTAAATGATTAATATTAAGCCAAACTAAAGAAACAACTGATTTGAAGAAGTGGAGGTCATTTTCCAACTGTTACTTCATAGTGTATACTGGCCTGATGCCAGAGAGACAGAAGGGAAAGCCCTGTAATAAAATATGTTTTATTAAATTATTAATTTTTTTCATAGCCAGGCTAAAGATTTAGAAGGAGGATGGCATTTTCTAACTAGGCCAGAGGCTTATTGAGGTTAAAACTCTTTTTCTTTAGCCTAACACTGCAATATGGATGAGCCTTTGCTCGAGCTTATCGTAACTGCAGTGCACAATCAATATTTAAATCCTGAAACATCAGCAATAATGGATGCAAACCGAACAAATCAATACATCGCCTTTTGTGGACTGTAACTTTTATCTTAACTTCAATTACTCTATGGCACAAGGGTTGATTTTTAATGGCATTGCTGTTTAGAAGCTCACTGATTTTAATTTTAAATGTTAAACAATATATTATAAGATAACCATAGACACAACTGTTTGGACAAAAATAGTCCAAAATTATGTTAAAATAAGCTCAGTGTGCTCATAGGACCTTTAGCAATAGTAAACTTCAACCACGGCATGTATATTGAATTTTTCTTTAAACTTAGGGTATATCAGATTATTTTAAAATTGGTGAAGAGATGCCTCCTTATGAGGTCTTTCAGCAATGTTGCATGTTCACTTAAAAATTGTTTGTCCAATTTATTTTTTATGCTACCTTTCAGCAAAAAGAACTAATTACAAATCTGATAAAGAATTACCACTGAAATATGTTTAATTTAGTTTTGTCTCACAGTGCAAATAATCAATTATGATCATCTGTCATTAAAGTTCTTTAGGGGGTTTTAAGGAATTCAAGATTCTGGAAAAGAAACCTCTGTTTCTCTTTACAAATAGGAATTTCTACTTCGGAGACAGTAATTATGCACGAATATGAGTTCTAGTCCACAAAATCTCAACTTCATCATATACTAGGAAATAAAACAGGGCAAAACCAACCAAAACACCTTTTACCTTTAGCATCTAGGAAGCAGAGAACATGTGCTATGAAGTACAAAACAGTAATGTTTTGTAGGTCTTCTATTTTTAGAAGATGAGAGCTGAGAATGTGGATCTGTTGCCTCAATGTTTAGGAGGCAGATAAGGGTTACAGGTGAAGTAAGTACACTAACTGATTTCTACTTTTAATGAAAAACAAAAAAACAAATACAAGAAACACTTCTTGAAAGCTGAAGAGCATGATTTACAATATCCAAAATATGAAACAACCTAAATGACCTTCAAAAGATGCATGGATAAAGTTGATGTGGTGTATGTACAAAAAAGAATGTGGTTTCGCAGTAAAAACTGAATTCTGTCATTCTGAAATAACACAGATAGACCAAAGGTTTACACTAAAAGAAATAAGAAAAGTGCAGATATATAAATAGTTTATGATCTTACTAGTATAGTTAGTCAAGAAATTTTGATTTCATGAAAGTTGAGAATAGAATGTTGGTTATCAGAGGATGGGAAGTCTGAAGGGAGGAATTGATGGAAGATATTGACCAATGAGTTATAATTACACAAGAATAAGGTTTTGTGGGGTTGGCCACATAGCTCAGCAGACTAAAGAACCTGCTTAGGCAGAGTGCAGTGGCCAGGGTTTGATACCCTGCATGCTGTGCCGGCTCTGTCCCCTGGGTGTGCTGACATGGCGATTGAGGCTGGGTGTGGTGGCATGCACCTGTAATCCCAGCCCTTGCGAGGCTAAAAACAGGAGAATCACTATGAGTCTAATCTAGGTAGTGAGGCCCTGTAGACCCTGTACTAAATACCTTAAAAAAAGAATAAGGCTTTTTGTTATGATATTTCACATTACAGTGGTTTCAACTGATGTACTATTCATTTCTAAAATCTAGAAAAAGTATGTGAATGTTCTCACAGCCATAAAATTATAAAGATCTGAAGTAAACTTTCCCAGAAAATATTTCTCCTCAGAAATATCTCATTAATATACCCCACAATTAATAGTTCTTCAAAATATTTAAACAGGCACACATACTAGCTTTCCATTCCACACATTTTAACCAAGACATCGTACTATAGTTTCATCAGTTGCACAGATACCCTAATTAGTTAGGCAGCACCACTGGTAGCCTCAAATTGGCTCCAAAGAAGGAGATTAGAAATAGATTCGCAGTCATTCCGGATAAAATGTATCTGACTCCTTCTTACGTTAGACAGATGGAATAATATTTATTACAACAGTTGTTCTGATATACTTGCAATTTGATTTGGATTTTAAAACACTGGAAATTTCCTGCCTTGGAATAGAAGAGCTAAGTACCCATCAGCAACCAACACAAAGGTGAGGAGCACAACCAAGAAACTGCAGAACTGGCTCTCATTAAGGAGCACTTTGGTCTGTAATGTTTACCCTCTCATATTTTTAGGCCAATCTAGCTCAATAAAAAGCTATGTCAGTTTCACATTTTTGGAGAAGAACGATATGAAAATCAAACAAATGTTTATGGGAAAATTTAATGTCACTTTTTTTCCCCATCAAACAAGTTCTTTTGGATTTTGATAGTAACCTTCATTTCATTTTCTAGTTTATATAGTTTTCATTTTCTACTTTACATTCCATCTTTAACTGACATTAATGAGCCCCCTTGTTTGAAAATTAACAGAACATTGAAATGTGGAAGTGGGTTTAGTAACTACTAGTTTTCTTAATTCAAGAGATAATAGTTTTCAAAGAGATAATTCTTTGTTAAGCATCAATAAATCATTTTAGATTTTTGTAATTTTTATGTCCGACTGTTTTAGCACAAATAAGTGCTATACACTCATTCTGAATAACAATTTTCATTGAATATAGTAACACAGAGAGTCAATATTTTTTCTATAATTATCTGGTGCAACATAACTTTTTTTTTAGGGAAGGTTCCACAGGGTGTTCAGGGTCTCACTACTAGATCGGACTCATAGTGATCCACCTGTTTATAGTCTCCCAACAGGCATGTGTCACCACGCCCAGTCTCAATCTCAAACTCAGGTGCTCTGGGGGTGGGGCCTGCATAACAGGCCTGGGGAGCTATTTGACCAGCCCATTTTTTAAAATCTTTTATTTATTTATTTGATACAGGGTTTGGCTAAGTAGCTCTGCCTCATAGTGATTCTCCTGTCTCAGCCTTCCCAGCACTGGGATTACTGGGCCTGAGCCACTACTCCCAGCATAGTATTTCCACAAACCATAATTGACTTTAAATAGAATAAATGAAGACAAACAAAGACACATTGTGTTTAAGATGCTGGCTCTTAATATGTTTGTCAGCTTCTTTTAATTTCTGGACCTTAATAAGTTGATGTTCATACACCAGTGAGAATATGAACAACAAGAAGAAATATTGAATGTGTTAAAGTAATTGAATATCTTGTGCCTGTTTTATATAAAGGCATTGTATTCCCCATGACTACTTTGATCATCAATATAATTGGCTTAAAAAGCGATTATCCTGTAACATTCGAGAAGTGAAAGTTCTCTCCCATAGAACCCTGTTCTTCAGCTGGCATGAAAAATGCACTAGAAATTCGTGTTTCAACTTGTCTTCAAGTTTGGAGCTAGTTAATGTTATTTTTATATTCAGGAACAGTTTGTGAGAGTTTACAATTAGTTACACAAACTTATTTAAGGGTATAAAGAGTTGGAGCAATTGCTGGGATATCTTCCTTGTAATTCTGAAATATTTTCTTTCTCTGAAACAAAATCTTTTATGACATTTTCCAAAATTAATTATAAAAGTTAAAAATGAAATCTTACTTTTGTACCCCACATTAATCCTAAGTAGAACAGGTTTTTTGTCCTTATTAATGGGAGCATAGCATGAGTGAGATTTAATTTCAAACTTTTGTAATTATAGCTAAAATTAAATTTGACCATGGATAAATTGTCCATGTCCACAGATGGAAGCAGTGCAGGATGATTAGCAACTGGACCTCCAGAATGACTTATGTTATCTTTGCTAATTAATTAACATCAATGTGTAGAAGCCTATATTTGGAAATTTAAGGAGTTTGCAAGTAGGAATTTTTCATATTCCCTTGTAAGTTTAGTGTAAGAGGAAGAGAGAGAAGAGTGTCCATATTTTGGGGGAGCCTATAGAATTTCATAATGAAGTGGGGTGGAAACTCCTGTACTTCATTTTGTTCAGTGTAACAGCTAAGATTAGGGGCTCTTTCCAGCGTACGCCACAATCTCAAAGTTGATAACCATGATTTTTATTTTTCTAAAGGTGAAACAGCTGAGAAACAGTAATATGAAGACATTATTCCTAAAGTCTAACTCTTATTAAAATATTTTTAAAATGTTAAGTATTTATTAGCACACATCACACATTGTGCAGTACATAATGACTATACTCACTATATAGAGAGTTTGCACAAGTTCATACCACATCTTAGTGTTTTTGTTGTTTTTTTGTTTGTTTGTTTTTACATCAGCTTCTCCTCCCCTTACTCCTGTTCCCTCTTACAAAGAATTATGGGTTTGTAGAGGGAGCAATAAATATAATGACCTGGAGAATGTTCTCTGAAATAAGACACATATAAAGTGCAAATTTTAGGTTAAATAATAAATCAACCACCAGTTGTGGTGCCGCATACTTGTAATCCCAGCACTCTGGAAGAAGAGGCAGGAGAATCAGTGCACATTCCAGACAAGCCTGCACTACATAGTGAGTTCGAGGCTGGTGTGAATTATGTAGCAATACTTTGTCTCAAGTTAAGTGAAGACCGGTTCAATCAAGTGAGAGCACATAAAGGACATTGTTTTCAAAGAACTGGCTAAGAGATAATTTTTGATGCCTTTGAAGACAAAGATCTTATAAATTCCCAAAGTAATAATCAGATCAAATAACATTATCAAGAGAAATGATCTAACCCATCAAGGAATTTTCTTGGATTTTTAAATTTCATAAATGCCATACCGGAGCATAACGCATTACATGAAAGTATCACACCATTCTGAAGTCCCTGAAAATACCTGCTTCTCTTACAGTGGCAGCCCTAAGTTTTCCAAGTACAGGGCTGTATTAAAAGAGAAGTTGCTTCTTATTATAGCCAATATTAATGTATTAGTATCTCCTCAATGGCCATTTACTTATTTGGATAAGAATACACTAAACACGTGCATCCAAATATCTTTCCAGGCTTTTCTACCTTCACTCAAATTTCATTTTAAGAAGGATATATGTTGACATTACTAATGATGAATTTTGAATTTGTTCATAAATAAAGTACAAAATGAATTATAAAACATGTAAAATTTGTTTAAAATACAAAACAATGACATTTGCATGGAAAAAGAAGAGCATGTCCTTGTTTTATTCATCCTTATCTGATAGTTTCAAGAGGTTTGATGGATTTCATTTCTTTAACTCTTTACTGAAGTTTCTTTTCTAATTATTTGAGCTTTAGTGTGAGTTGAGGTGACCTCCACAATGATCCTGGCCAACATTTTTTTAAAAACAATTATTTAAATGTATTTAATACAGGGTCTCAAGGGTCTCACTACACAGATCGGACTCATAGTGATCCTCTTGTTTTCAGCCTCCCAACCGCTGGGGTGACAGGTGCGTGCCACCATGCCCAGTCTCAGTTGCAAACTCAGCGCGCCCTGGGGGTGAGGCTGGCATGGCAGGCAGGATATCGAACTGCAGCTGCTGCACTCTGCCTAAGCAGGCACTTTTGTCCACTGAGCTATGTGTCCAGCCTTCCAGGCCAAATTTGAGTTGAATTTTATAATGTCATGCACTTCACTTTTATGCCTGATCATTTTTAATATGAGGATCATCTTTCAAACTCTTCTACATGGAATTCTGTTATATGTTTCAGATGTTTCTTTTTTTCCAAGTTCTATTCATCATCAATGTTAAATGTAGCCGCAGTGTCCTAGGACTCTATATCCTATTCTAAGACATCAATGGTAACTTCAATCTGCATTCACAGCACTGCCTATCTTGGTACAGCCCTGTTAGGGCTGCTGAATCTGAGGTGAGTAGTATGCAAAATTTCTCATACATGTTTATTGCATCTTTGCAAATAGATTGTACTGTGCAGTCTGCATTTCTGTATACTCCCCATCTTTACCCAGGCCCTGTCCCCACATGAACTGTGACAGTTTTGGGGGTATAACAGTTGCTTCAGATATGTTTGTAAATTCATATTGTTGTTACAAAATCAAATTCCTAACTCATAACAGCTTAAACATTTTTAATAATTTAACAAAACTAACAGATATGTGACTAAAGGGAACTGAAGGAATGAGAGTTGAAAGAATACTCCAGTGGGAAACACTAACTGAATTGGTGTCTGCTATTATTTTGTCTGAGTGTGTAATGATTTAGTGAAAAAAAACCTTGAATTGTTCCACCCAATGTGATAATAACTTTTAATATATGTTTTAAGTGAGGAACAACTTGTTGAAATTCAAAGATTCAGGGAAGAGGAAAAGTCCTCCCATAATTACGACAACATGTGGTGTGGTCCAAGTCAACACTACCACTATGACGCCACCAATAATTGGCATTTCCATGTCACAGATTCCCACTGAGTGAACCGCGTGTTATACATTTGCTACCACTGCACCCCAGGGCTTCTGCACATTTATTTTAACCTCTCTATTGACCTAATGATTGTCTTCTTCCCATGGCAGTGCACAGGGGTAGGCACAATCCTTCAGGATGGTTACAGGGCAGCCACAATGTATGGGCAGCCCACGTCCTGTGTCCTGTGTCCCGTGTCCATGAGCTTGCTGAGCCTTGGGCTACTTTTTGTGCTGCTGGGTGAGAATTTCACTCAAAATCCCTGAGCACATTGGAAGGATTTCTTTGCCTCTTCTGACCCCAGCAGAAGCAATAAAGCTGAACACTACACAAAGGCTAGGAATTGGTGGTCTCTGAGCTCAGCAGCTAAGAATAATGAACGGCCCGGCCGGCTGTTCTGACAGTGTCCGTCACGCGGCCCTTGGACCCTCGTCATCCCTCTGTAGTTTATTCCGAGCCCGTTTTCCTTTGCTACTGTAAGTGAGTGCTGGCACTAATGATGAAGTTGTATTAGCTACCAAGATGCACAGGCCCTGACGTCTCTTCTTGCAACTGTGTTTTTTTGTTTTGTTTTTGTTTTTTCCCCTTACCAGAGATTTTTAAATGTCTTCAGTTTAGGGATAATTCTACTGTGAAATTTTCATTTATTCTTCAAGTTTTACCTTTCATTTTAAAAAAAAAAAACCCATGAGACAAGAAGGAAAATGTGGAATTGAAGTTTTTGTAAATGAGGGGAAGAAGGATGGAAGGGAAAGAAATGCATAAAATACAAGTAAAAATTCCCAATGGTGAATATGAACACTATGTATACCTAAATGTACCAATGAAGTTAATTAATTTAAAAAATGTAACCCATGTAAGGCACCTAAAGGCAGATTTAAATATAATGTAACTTATAATAGTAAACTCATCTACCATTTATTCAATAAAATGAACTGAATCTTTAAAAAGAAAGTGCACCAGCTATCTATGATTTCTAAATTAACCTATATAGTTCCCTTTTTGTAGGTATTCTGTGTAAAGGTACCAAGTAGAATTATCAATTTTATCACTTTTAAATTAAATAACTGCTCTACTGTATTGGCTCAGAGATTCATTTGATAAATGGCATCATTCTGTGATCTTTCACTTCTTTTTGTTCCATTGAGAATTTCATGTATCCCCTAAAAGTTTACACTATCTCAGTGCAACTTAACTAGAAATTAAGACTAAGTTT
This sequence comes from Octodon degus, assembly GCF_000260255.1. NCBI lineage: Eukaryota > Metazoa > Chordata > Mammalia > Rodentia > Octodontidae > Octodon > Octodon degus. The sequence goes on from NW_004524658.1 coordinate 4,921,518, forward strand.
ATACCTTGACAGTCTAGAATATTCCTTCTCTATGTTTTCCAGGCTACTTTATCCCTTACAAGACACAGAGGTATATCACTCCCCAGAACATCCCAGAAAATGGAAAGCGAAAGACCAGGGTGAAATGCAATAAATCCTGCAGCTGAAAAGTATGCTGAACGTTTTTTGTGATATTATATTCTATCCAGACTATATATCTTTAGACAAAACAGATTTTCAAGAAATGATTAGAAATAGAAAGGGACAGAAAAAAATTAGAAGTCTCCAGAAACAAGACTGAATATACATTTCACACTGCTTCCTGCACCAAGAATTACCCGCCTTTGGCTGGCTGGGGGACTAAAAAGAAAGCTGCTGTAGGGAGGGGAGACAAGCACTGGATGGGTGTCTTTGTTCTGAGTTCAGTGAAATAAATTAAGTGAGAAGGGGTAGGAATCCACTTAAGTTTACATGCCTAGTAATATGTTAGGACTGATAGACTGGGGGCATGGCTTAGCAATATAGCTATTCCCGGGCAAGCACAGGATCCTGAGCTTGACTTACGGAACCAAAAGACAAATAAATAAAACGTTAGAAAGGAGATTTAATTGTCACTAGGCTTACTTAGTCACTAATGTTTTTCATCCATCAAGTACATTCATATTTTAAATATGTAAAACTTAGTCATTTAAATATCTAAAAAATAGATTTGTCTTAGGTTTACTAAGTGATTAAATAAATTACAAGATTTTTAAAAATGTTATAATTGTGTAGATAAGTAACTACCCTTACTATGGCGTTTGAATGAAATGGTGTCTTTTATTTCCTCTGCACAATCCAGGCAATGCTAGCAAAAAAAAAAGAAGGAAAGAAAGAAAGAAAGAAAGAAAGAAAGAAAGAAAGAAAGAAAGAAAGAAAGAAAGAAAAAAAAAAAAAAGAAAGAAAGAAAAGAAAAGTTGTTTTCCCATGCAGTGTATTAGGTACACTGTCTACAGAGACCAATATAACTTTATGTTTTCTCCAGCGAGGACATGATGTAGGATTTCAGCTTGAATCGTTCCACAAGAAACAGAAGCAACAACAGCTTCCATCTGTGTAAACTAAGTGACAAACAAGGAGAATTCTTGGGAGGCAGGTACCTCTCAGGTTTAAAGGACTGAGAAGGTAAGATTCTGTCATATTGGATAAAATGTGTGTTTCAGAGTAACAAATGTGGTAACCTTAGGAGAGAATTATGACTGAAAGCGAAAGTTCAAGATGACGAAGTCCTACATGGAGTATGAAACGCAGAAGACTCTTGCACTACTTGGCAGTACCTTTACTCATCCTATGTGACAGCATCTATGTGATTGCATCAATTGTAGATGTTAAACAGATTCTATTTCTTAATTTTTTGTTTCAATTTTTTTTCTGTAGAAGAACAAATGAAGGGAGGGGGAAAATATATGGATTATTCTATAGGGCCTGAGGTGACCCCCAGCTTTCAGTGATTAATTTAAATGGCCACATATTTACATTGACCTTACAATGTCCCTGTTTATCGTGACATGTGCATAGCACTTTCCCCTTTGGTGCTTTGATTAATGACTCTTCTCTTCTTGTCTGTAGTTACTCTTTTCTTAACTTCCCTGTTGATAAGTATGTTGCAGTTGGAAAGCAGAGAGTCACAGGAGTTGGGGGTCATTTCCTGTTGGTCTTAGTTACTTAGAATTCTAGCCCCTTGGGTTTAACTTTTACAGTGCTACAAATATTTCATCTAGGTTATGGAGTCTCTGTGACTGGGCCACACTGTTTATTATTTTAGATTGAGTAGCTTGTGTTTCTTTCTTTTCTTTTCTTTTCTTTTTTTTTTATGTCACCAGAGTAACATTATATGACTGCTGACCCTAAAACAAAACAAAACAAACAAAAATGAGATGTGCCTACCACCAGACAAAAACTGAGCACCAAAACTTCTAAAGAATGCTTAAATGAAAGTCAGTGCACTCTTGCAGGGTTGTAAATTTACTCATGCTTTCTATGTTCTCAAACTTAATTTTTCTTACATCCCCTGTGTGCCAGTTTCACTTGTGTTGAGTGCTGAAATCTGAAATCTTTATGTACCTTGTCCCTTTAAGCGTTTGAATTGAGAAATGTTAACACAGATTTAGCTCTCCTTTAAAAAAGTAAACTACAAGGTATGGTTCTTTGCTAGCAGATCCAAGGCCTAGTTAAAGCTCTTTCCTCCATGAGTAAGAGCAGCCCCATATTCCTTAGGTAAATCTTAAGATTTCTTCATGTTTCCTTACTTGATAAAATGAAATTGAATTATACAAGGTCTTGTTCAAGTAAAGATTTGGGGGGCTGGCCAGATAGTTCAGAGGCTTAAATGCCTGCTTAGGCAGAAGCAGGGACTGGGGCTTGATCCCTGACTTACCATGCAGGCCCTGCCCCTGGGGCCTGATGAGACCGTGCTTACTGAGACTGGGTGTGTGGTGGCACACACCTATAATCCCAGCATTGGGAGGCTGAAAACAGGAGGATCACTGTGAGTGTCATCTGTGTAGTGAGAGCCTCTATACCCTGTACCAAATATGAGATAGAGAGAAAGAAAGACAGAGAGAGAGAGAGAGAGAGAGAGAGAGAGAGAGAGAGAGAGATTATTTTGGAGTACCTTGAGAATGACAGAGATGCCCCTCACAAATTCTACCTCCAGACTCCCTCCCTCCCTGGTCCTCTCACTGTGAAACATGCGATAACAAAACAAATCTCAACTGCAGTTTGTAGCATTTTTCCCATGATGCAGTCTATTATTATTTGGATGACTAAAAGCTTTAATTATTTACTTTTGGGAGTCCCTGGAAACCATGTCATCACAAATACTGAAGAATTTTCTGGGAAAGCTTTGAAATGCTTCCAGTTATACTCTTGTCTTAATATCCCAAGAAAGAAAAAAATAATGTTTCTACCACATATTTTATTAAACCCTTTAGGTCCTTCTACAAGAGAGGAAATACCAATTAACATATAATTTAGCAGAACAAAATATTATCCCATTTCAACCAGTACTCACTTCCTTGAAGTTTATTCAAGCAGTAATAACCATTTAATGCAATTTAACTAGACTGAGGTATCCATTACATTAATATAATATATCCATCAGGAAATTAGAGTTTTGTCTCCGTGAATTTTGTATTATAAGGTCCTTATAATTTTATTCTGCATTTTATGATGCTTAATTTTAAATCTTCAGTCTCTGTTACAGTGTGAAATGATCAAAATGATCCTAATGTTTAAAAAATTGCAATTACTTGATTTATTGAGCCACAAATCACAAAGGGTTTTTATATGTACAAATATGCATCATTAACATATTTGAGGATTTAAGCAGGCCTCTAGTTAGGATTACCAAGTGGCATTAGGAATGTAACAATGTGGCTACAGTTCTGAAAACTGATACTAAACAATGTTCGTACTGGCGTGGTACACATATAGTAACGGATTTGTAGTCTGGAAGCTGTACAGTGTTTTTAAGGATAAGTTATATTACCTGCAGGAATAATTATATCTATATCTATATCTATATCTATATCTATATCTATATCTATATTATTTTTTAAGTCATGAAGTAGCTGACCAATAGGCTTCAACAGACTTTCAATATGTCAGCCTATGTTAGAATATTAGGTCTTTAGGAAACATAATAGACTGCCAAGTGTCCTTTAAGTTTTAGTGAAAGGTCTTAGAAATAAGATATATGTACAAAGCCAGGTGACTTTTCATGTATCAGGTCAGGTCCCAGCATTCTAGGTGTCCAGTTTAGAGCACTTCCTGCCACCTCTCTGTCTTTCCTCCAAGCAGCACCATCAGCAATGTCATGCACAAAGGCGTACTTTGGCCTGGGTGCTTCTGTATCAAAAGGCCTGCACAGCTTTTGATCAGACTTCCAGACAATGACAGAGTGCGTCATCCAGGACTCCCTTACCTCTGTGTAGTAAAGGCTATGAGCTGTCTCTTTCAGATTTGACTTTTCAAAGAAAGAGTGGCATTGGAGAATTTTTATTCTTTTGGCCTAATTATTACATTCTATTACTTATAGTTTCAGTACTGCATAATATTTTCTTAGATAGAATCTGAAAAGAGAAGATTTTGAAAGTAAACTCCAGAAGATCAACTAAAACTCAGAAGCTTCTAACACAGGAAACATCCCCGTTTCCAAGATCATAATGGTGTTTTCCTGAGGAAGGTCTGCCTAATGGATATTCTGTGAATATATATTCTATGATAGTCTATTATATAGTAGGTAGTCTATAAATTTGAGCAAGGTATATCAAGCATGCAGTAATACCAACCCATTATATACTCCAAAGCTGAGGCATTATCTAAGGAAACAGAATAATTTCCTATCTTTTCCTGCCTACATTTCCTAATTGATTCAGTTCAGGAGGTTACTCATAAACACTGATCAGAATGCTAGAAGGCAAACAAATGTAATACAGACAAATGCATTTTCCAAGGGACTTTTAGCCAGCCTAAATGAATGTCTTTCTTTCCGCCTACTCTGTATTTGCTGTCTATATACCTTATAATGAAGGAAAGACCATGTGCATTTGTTCTTCGGCTTTATTTATCTGACACATCAGTTAGGATTAAGTTCATAAGGATTAATCTCAACCAGAGTAGACAAATAACTTTAAGTTCTAAAAATACAACTTCTTTGCTGGTCCACAGTGATTGAAGGCAGAAGACAATGTAGAGAGGCAGCCAGCCACATGCTTTGGCAGTGAAATCAGTCTTGGCAAAGATACTGAGAGAATATTCATCCACTTTGGTTTGGTCTTGCTTTCCCTAGAGTCCGCATATTTTCTAGCTCATGTTTCCCCTATTCTAATAACTATCTTCAGGTAAAGTAAACATAGAACTTATTTTTAATTTTAATTTCCATTGATCAACCCTGTAAGCAAGCTTCCATACATATTCAATAAGCATTTGTAAGGCATTTAACGCTGTACCAGAAGTGTCTATCTATTGGCCCCTTCACCTCTTCTTAATCTTGGCCTCTTCTCCTGATCTCTTGCTTCTTTGTGAACATGGCCAGGAGATGACTATGGGCTAGCCTAACATTTTCTCTAGAATCAGGTTTGGGGGTCAGGGGTGTAGGTCATGGACACAGCACTGGCCTGGCCAGACTGAGGTCCTGAATTTGATTAAATTGAAAAAAAAAAAAGAGTCCAGAATGTTGGGGGCTTTCTGTATCCCATAAAATTCAATTCCAATATTATTCTTTGAGCTTCACCATATCACCTGATGCATAGAGATTACTTTAAACAAGAACAAAAGAAAGGAAAATAGTAACTTTATTCATTCAAAAGAAAATGTTACTCATATAATAATTCTACTTATGGAACCTGAAAATGAAAAAAAAAAGTGATCGTCACATCATTTTAATTGAATCTTTAATATAAGTTACCACAGAGTTTGGAGAAACTCTCCTAGCTATTTAACTGTCCTCCTGAGGTCCCAACCCAGTCCTTGAATCTTTCTCCTCTAGTGATGTTTGAAGACAAAACTGAACGAACAAGAAATTTACCCATTGATTCTTCTGTTTCTGATGCACTGGGATTATGTGGTCATAAATTTGAGAGGAAATATTGAAATAGATGCTAGATTCAATTTCTTGTATAGAAACAAAGGTTAATGATGGAAACAAAACACAAACAGGAAGGAAAGAGTCATGGGAAAGAAGCTTTCTGTGAGTGTAGTGCATATTTCCCATGAATATATAACAACAATTTATTTTATGTTCTTTTCACTATTTGCTTGTATTTCTCAAGACAAGTTTATTACAGTGCACACACACACAGGTGTGTGTGGGTAAGTGGGTGTGTGGTTTCTTATTTTTGCTCTAAGGATGTAAGATTTCTGAAATAAATCTTTGGAGTTGATCAAAGATAATACTTTTGCACAATTCAACGAAAGGTAGAAAAGATAAAAATATACTAATTGTTAAATCTACATTTACCAAAATCAATAAACAAATAAATCAATTGGGAAATCTCAATTGGATTTGCAAATCTCAACTGGATTTGCAAATGGCACACAGATGACTAACACATCTTAATTCTTTTATGGTCCCTCACGTTCCCAGTCTTCCAAGTTTTCTCCAATTCTTGTTCCCTTTCTCCTTTGCAAAGCTTTTATATTTTCAGTTCTAAAAGTCCTGTTATTTACAAGGACTGCAAGTATAAATCGGCTTCACTTGTTTATTTCTAGTAGTTAATTTCTAATCAAAATTAATGCTCAGATACTTTCTTTCATGACCTAGAACTTATGGAACACAGTTTAAGTGACTTGAATTTCAGTTCATCCAAATTAAGCAACACATTATAAAGAGAGCCCTTCGTGGTTTTCTTCAGAGCAGAGAAAGTTTATCTTTGTAATCACATGAAAAGTTATTGGAATTCTAGTAAGTTAATTCCAACCTACTACTTCCAAGGCAACCCACAGTGAGAATAAAGACACTAAGGAATATTTGTAGGTGTGGCGAGCCATGGGTCCTAAAGCCAGCCGTGATGGTCACTACCTGGAACAAAGGCATTGACCCAGGGCTAACCCTAGGTTTGATTCATTCAAGAAGAAAGGATTAGTTTGGGGATGAGCAACTTTTAGAATGGTGGAAGCCTTGGGTGCTGCGAGTTGGGCTAAGTAGGAGGACTGCAATCACGTCCACAATAGGTAGAGAGAAGTAGTAATCTGCATTACATAATTGAGATAGTATCCAATGGTTTGGGGTTGGTGCTCCCGCTCTGATGAGCAATTTTTCAAGCCCCAGGCAGTCACAGCTTCTATCTTGAGGCTCAATCCCAGCCTACAGAGTGGCCCTCTGGCTCTTTATCCCACCTTATCCTGGCTCACACAAGGGAACAACGGAGATTCTCAGGAAACACTGCTTGCTGTCTTCAAAGACTAGCATCAGCCCCTTGAATAGACCACTATGCATTGCTTAAAGCCAACTGAAGGTATAAGAAACTGTCCTACCCAGCTCTGTACATATTAATATGCAGAAGTAGGGTCGGGTTCAGCCAAATTGCTCCACCCAATTGCTCCTTTTTTCAAGGAGAATCACCCAGGTGGTCCTGCATGAGACCGTACCCTTGAAATTAAAAGAACTTTGATAGTGTATTCATTTGTCAGACTTTCACATTTTACACTAATACTAGTATCCAAATTTATTAGCTCACATAATTTCAATAAAATCATGATTTTTATTCCCTCAGTGTCTAAAATATACCCAGTTCTGTGAGAAACACTATTAGCAAAGTAATCTAAAATGTCTAGAAAAAGTATTATTTCCAATTTTCAGCATTCAAAGACAGATTTTCAAAGAAATTAAAAAAGGAGTTAAATAAAGTAGCTGAGGTAACCCGTAATACAAGCAATAGAACTTGGCTACTGAATTATGATCTAACTGGTTCTAAAGATTTAGTGCCTTTGGTCAAATTGATGTCTATGGCTCTGAAAGTTAGGGCTTGTCTTGTTTTTTTTTTTTGTCAGAGGAAAATTTATTGACTTTTTTTTGTTTTTTTCAAATCAAATGGGTAGGACAGTTTCAATAATTAACACACTGCATACATTCTTCTTAGTGGTTAATTGCTGTACAGATGCGGACATGATATCCTATTTACAAACACTATTAGAACAAATCACTCTATTCATTAAGAAAATGTAACTATATATCTATCCCAACCACTTTGGATACACAGCTACAAAATGGACATTCATCTGTATACCCTTTTTTTGTTAAGTTCCGTTATTTGAATATTATAGGTGTGTAAACTCAGCAAAATATTCAAAAGAGTTCAGTAACCCATAATAGTATTGGGTCTTCTGCTTCACTGGCAATGTCAGACATTGTTGACCTGAGTCTCCCACAGCTCAACATACCAGCATGGCTTTACTTCTTGTACTTCGTTTTTATACTTTTCTGCTGGATGGTTAAGACCAAGGAAAAGCAGGACCTGTGCAACAAGAGTTGTAGCTTTTGGGTCTGATAAGGTCAGTGAAATCCCCTCAGGATAGGGCTTGTCTTTACTCAAATTTTAAAACTTTTTTTCATTCAAAATCAAGAATGCCTGAAGCTATTCTTAAGGAAATTGCAACTGGGACACATTGTATGTAGAATGATTTTTTTCAATCACTTGAATTATGACTGTGAAAAAAAAACTTGGGGTAGAAGAACAGTCGTACAGTTGGTTCTCACACATACTCCACTTGCTTTTGCATGGTAGAAACACCCAAATTCTAAGGTATCACTTAACTACAATAATTAGAAATGTTTGAAATTGATGTTAAGAATGTGATTAAACTCAGAAAAATATTTTATGAATACATTAATGCTGCCTTTCTGATGACGTGACTATAATTACTCAGGTCAACTTTTTAAAGAAAATCCAGCATAATTTCTTTCAGACATTCTGTGTGTGTGTGTGTGTGTGTGTGTGTGTGTGTGTGTGTGTGTGTATTGGCTAGGAAACCAGGACCTTTATACTTATGTATATTCACCTTCCTTTTTATATTATTTTATTTTTTTTCAGACAGGGTCTCTCTAAACTGATAGATTGCCCATACTTGAAAAGATTTGTTTTCTTGAGGTTTCATGCTCAATTGATTTAATAAAACTAATTAAGCAAACAGCACAGAAGTTGAGGCTTTGCATTTACTTCTCCATCCATTCCTCACAAAACAAAAGCAGGAAAAAAAAGTCATCAATCCATTATGTAATTTTTATCTTGTGACATGTTATTTATTTTTTACTTATTTGTTTGTTACAGGGTATTGCTATGCACTTCAGACTCATAGTGATTCTCCTGTCTCAGCCTCTCCAGTGATGGGATTACAGGTATGCACCACCACATCTGGTTTAGGCACTGGCACGGCGTGTGGTACTGGAGCTCAAACTCAGATCCTTGAGCTTGCCACACAGTCCCTTAGACCACTGAGCTACCTCTCCAGCCTGTCCTGTGACATTTTAATACTGTTACATAAAGGAAACAGAACTAAATCTGCTGTTTTTGCTAATTCTTTGAGCTTCATTTTTTTTTCTTAATTTCATCTTTTAGGGTAGAGAAAAGTATATGTTACAAAAATGTTCGTAAAGAGACACTTCCTGTATTATCCCAACTGCTTTATTAATTTCTTCCTATCACACTGAGAATTTGCCTAATACTTGGAGACTTAGTTTACATGTATGTACAATGTGAATAATAATGCTTACCTTTCAGTATTCTCATAGAGTAAGAGACAAGATTATAAAACACCTACAGATTAGCCAGCACTGCATAGTTGCCATTATAGTTGTTAAAGATTCAGTATAATGACAGATTGTCCATTATACCTGGAGAAAGGATGCTTTCTGCAGAAATTGTACAGTATAGTTATTCTATACCCTCTACAAATGCTATACACATATGGTACTTGTGTGAAAGTTATCGTCATAAAGAGTACAGGAGGCATTATAATTCAAGCTATTTCTTTTACAAGCTGTTAGTTTTGTTTATTGCTAAGTAGACTTGAAAAACTAGAAGACAAGGTCAGAATGGGATTGTAAACAATATATGGAATTCTACATGGTATTTTATATCTCTCCAAGTTTTATTGTTACTCTTTATGGGCATTTTTCCAAGTGGTATTAAATATACATTACAAACTGCACGAGGATAAAGACTTGTCCCTATTGCAACATGAAAGCTCACCTGGGAAAACAGTATGACTATATAGTTTCTCTTAGAGTCAGGATCTAGTACACAGAAATAAAGTTTTGCTTCCATAAATTTGACTTCTCATCACCAAATCATACAGATTAAGTCCCTATGCAAGCCACATATTGAAAAAAATGAGGCCTGCTGTTTTACTCAAATAGTCTTGGCTCCCTGCTGAAAATTAATGTGGCCCAATATTAAAATACAGGTCTTTGTGGTTTATTTTTCCTTTAGATAATGGAAATATTTGAGAGGAGGTCCATAATGTGCAATATCTACAGTACTATTTTGTTGATGCTTCTCCTCTAATCATGTTAATAAAAAATGAATTTGGATCAAAATATCTGGTCCAAAAGATTGACATAACTAACAATAGCCGGACGCTGAAACTCAGTCAACCTTGTTGACTTGAAAATTACCATTAAGGCCAGACAAATAGCTCAGCAGATTAAAGCACATGCAAGCAGGCACAGGGGCTGGGGATTCAATCCCCAGGACATCAATGCCGTCCCCGCCCCAGGGGCACACTGAGATGGCAATTGAGACTGGCCATAGTGGCATACACCTGTAATCCCAGCTCTTGGGAGGCTGTAAACAGGCAGGTCACTATGAGTCTGATCTAGAAGTGGGACCCTGAACACCCTGCAGACCCTTCCCTAAAAATAAAAAAAAAAAAAAAAAAAAAAAGAAAGAAAGAAAGAAAGAAAGAAAGAAAGAAAGAAAGAAAGAAAGAAAGAAAAAAATTGTTGAACGAATTGTTTCCATAATTTCACTGAAGCAAGGGTATTAATTTGAAAAGGTAATAAAGTATCTTCTCTCTACTCTTTCAACAAGTAATGTGTATTTCTTCTGGGCCTTTGGTCAATCTCAGTAATTCCCCTCACTGCCTGGATACCTCTACTTTGTGTGTGAGTCATGGAAGCAATTGTGTGTCTATGATTCTTGAGTTCTGTTTCAACTGGATGACCAGGATCCTGGAAAAAAGCTTATCTCTTATCTGCTATAATCTTTTGTAGACTATAATCTCCATTATAGAACAAAGGACACTCAACTGGAATTTAGTTAATATATCTTAAATTTCCTAGCACTACGGAAACATATGACATATGAGCCACCTTGGACACTATCAATAGGAATGTAAGCTGATATAGCCTTTCTGGAGGGTAATTTATCACATATCAAAGTATTACTTAAAGGCCTCCAATTTAGCAGTCCTATCTGGAGCATTTCCTGAGGCATGTCACTGTGCATGTTTCCTTCATACTACAAACACCTTTTCTCAACCTAACTTTCTTATTTGCTCAAGGGTTAAATCTTATTATTTCTTTTGTTTCAAATTTTGCAGCTTTGTGTAAGGTACAATTGACCCATAAATATACATAAATAATATATTATACATAGAATCATAAATATACATATTTATGACATAATATGCTATCTTCATACAGATATACACAGTAGAAATTCTTAGTACAGTCAACAATTCCGTGCCTGGTGTTGCATGTTTGGAATGCTCATAAAAATGGTACACGATATAATTTTGCTCTTCAAATTCTTGATCCCTGAATTTTTCTAGGTAGCATAAAAATTGCATGCAAAAATTCAAAAAATTTGGTGTAGCTTTTGGTGTAGCCAAATAACATAACTGTCACCTTACTTAGCTGTGTGTGAATTAGCGAATAAACTGGTGAAGAAATGAATATATTGATATACTTGCATCTATGACATATTTATAAAATTTAAGTATAACCTTACTAAATAATGCCAACTACAATAACATAAAGACTTTTCACAGTTGAATGCCATAATTGTATTAAAAGATAATTGAAACAAGAAAGCAAAATCAAAGTTGATATCTTCTTTCTATAATCATTGGATCAAAGAATATACTACATGCCTCTTATAAATATCCTCTCATTAACAATGATTTAGAGCTCTAAAATTGAAAGGGCCTATGTCTGTCATGCTGGAGTGTGTCTAGAGCCCACTTCTGTGTGCATCTGAGGCATGAAGACTAAAACTTCAACCCAGTCTTGGCAACTTAGTGATTGAGGTGAGCTTCTGCCTCAAAATTCAAATAAATAAATGGAAATAAAACAAAGAGAAAGAAGCCTGAGATGCAGCTCAGGGCAAAGGTCTAGGATTATACTTCCGAATGACAAAGTAAAAATTAAAAAATTGAAATGTATAGACCTGAGTTGTGTATTAGGAACAACTTCAGAACTGAATGAGACTCAGCCACTCTTATAAAATTTGTTTTATTTATATTCACAAACTCGTCAACATCAGCTCAGATTTAATCAAGAATACTGCAGTGACATGACTGAGAAGAGGACACACTTGAATTATTGTAAGAAGAAGAAAATTTTTTCTTTCACTTTCTATCACATTAAGAACTCTTGAATAGGTGATCCTCTCATAGACATTCAGTGAATGTAAAGCAGAACAAAGCTAGGAAAAGGACGTGCATTTTGTCCATTCAATTGGCTTATTCGCTGTACATATTGAAAGACAATGAGTTTAATTACATTTCCTGTAAAATTGCATCTAAGGTCCCATTTTGCCATGTATTAGTCCATCATTTTTTGTATAAGGTTATATATACTTATAAAGTTTTCAAGTAATAAATTTTATCTTATTCACCTGATCATTTGCCAATTCACATATTTATATAATATATA
>NW_004524658.1:4934014-4938105 GCF_000260255.1 Octodon degus
ATTGCATTCTTCAGTAATCTAATGCCTAAGTGTACAAGCAGGGAAAAAAATCACAGTTGTATTTCTTTTTGGAGGTGTGGATGTTTGGTAGCTTCTTCAAATATTAAATAAATGAACCAAACACAGACGGCCTTGGTGACTACTCACATGCAGGGCTCCCAACCAAACCCACACCCGATTTGCTTACCACTTTAATCAGTGTGTCACTTTAAAGGCCAGTGAATGACATTTTAGAATCTAAACTTTGTACATCTTTATGTAATATTTGTGTGTCCCTGAAATAATTCTAATTAATAGTCTTAGGTTTAAAATAGTATGTTCCAATTTTCATTATGTGTATTTGTCAAGCATGAGATAGTAGTATAGAAAACACACACACACACACACACACACACACACACACACAGGACAGTAGTAATTCCTTTCCAAATAAAAAAATGTTAAAAATTTAATTCTTTAGCGTGCAAATATTTCTTGTGACTCTTAAGCCATCCTCCGTCTCCCTTGGTGAGATTAATTGTGTGACAGATGACATGAGATGGCCTTATGAAATCTCATTCTGGAGAAATTTTTAGTGCTAATGGAAATTATAAATAATACTTGCTGTTTGTCAACTGCATTCTTCAGTAATCTAATTTTACCAAGCTAATGAGACCTGAGTTAGGAAATGTTCCGAGGTTCTCATGCCCCAGGTCACAGGACGCTGAAGACCTTGCTAAGCAGATGTGTGCAACCCAGGAGGACGGCAGCTGGGGTAACTGGTGACTCCCCAGAGCGCTGCTTATGCAGGAGCCAGTACACTTGACCTTTCTGCTTGAGGTAAAGAGTCTTCCTGTGGGTTAGCTACAAAGCATGAGGAGGGAGGAAGGTAGAAGATAAAATCCAGCTTCTAATCCTGTTTCCACACTGTTCCTTTTTTAATTGTGTGGAAGATTCTATTTGCTTCCTAGGTAGAAACACTTGCAAATGCTGCCTCTGCAGAACCTGATGCACATGGAACAGCCACGAGGGGTGGAGAAAGTCCAGGGGCTGGGAAGGCTGCCGTGAGCACTCTAGTACCTCTTTTCTCCACTTCTCCAAATCTTTGTAGTTTGGTCTAAGTTTACAAATCTTGACACAACAACACAGGAGGCTGTTATAAGCTTCAGTTGCTTCAAAGTTTATTTCATATTAATTTTGGATGAGCTGCATGTAAATGAGCATTACTAACTTGTTCTAACAAGGGGACATGCTATAACCCCCTATACCTCAGAGGTTATGAACTATGTCTGTTGGGCAGAGACAATTACCTGCATCCTCCAAATGATACTTATAAGAGAAAGTGAATTTAGGGCTCGATTGTAATATTTCAGTCCATCTCCAAAATTCAGTATGTAATTTCCCCCATAGTTATAAATTTTATTTAGTTTTATATTATTGTATTCCTTTATTTTATTAGGCTGTGTAATAATTTTCTCATTTTATTCTTTTCTAAAGCTAAAGTGCAACCAACCTGAGTGCTCCCTCCTTCCCTGAGTCTCCTACACACGCACACACAACCACACAGTCCTCACTTTCTCTGTTGACTTTTTTCCTCTGTCCAAAGGAGGAAATGAAAAATAATATTTTAGCTCATTTTCATTTAGATGTACAACCTTACTAGTAAAACATGGTTTCTTTAGTAAGTCTCCTGGATTTACTTAGGATCTTTTAAATGTACCAAGAATGAAGACACACATACACTTTTACTTTTTGGTACCAGGAATCAAACTAGGACCTTGCACTTGTCAGGCAGGCGCTTGCTGTGCCACTGAGCTATATCCCAGACTCTTCACTTTTCAAAAGATACATTCTGTTCTTGGGATGAGCGTGTTTCTCCTCTCTTGTGCTTAGCTCAACTTTACTTTCTCTTTCACACTGTCCTTTTGCATCTTGCCAAAGTATTCTTCCATTTGCATCTTGCACATACTTTCAGCCTGTTACCATGTTCCTCTTAGCAGCCCCTTAGCCAGCATATACATTACTCTGTGTTCTTTTCATCTTTCCACATGAGTTGCGTTCTTGCTCCCCTAATCATTTCACTGCTCTGTGCTGCTTTGCCTTCGTGCCCTAAGGTGACAAAACTGGAAGGCACACTTCCCTGCTTAGACTCATTTCTGTCACTGGACAACACCGTCACCTCTACTTCTTAACACAGAGCTTTTACGTACACCAACTAGAGCAACATTCCTCTTATTTTTTGGAGTGTTTCACTATTACATCCCTTTATTCCTTGAGGCCTAACATGGTAGGAATAAAGAACTTGAAGTGGTTCATTTTGTTACTTATGAGCAACAATGATAACAATCATATTTCTTTTTGTAAAGATGTCAACAGCATCATTCCATAAGCCCATCCAATATTTACAAATATTTATGGCAGGTATGGACTTTTTGACATTTTTTTCAGGAATTCTCATGTAAAAGTGAAAGCATACATGGACCTATTTAGCCCTTCATAAAAAGATTTCAGAAGAAGCAATCAGGAGTTCATAAAGAAAATACCTTTCAACTTCACCAAATAAACTTTGATACAGGCACTGGATCAAAGCCAGTTTCTTCTATAAATACCTGCTACATTTCAGAAAGAAAGCTAAAGGAAACCTGAATACTTATAAAGTTCCTCGGAGGCATATTCTTGCGTAAGTGTGTCAAGTTGCTGCTTTTAAACTGGTGGTGTTCCGTGATAATCCTCCAGTTTCCTGATGGGGTAAGGTCCTTGGGACTGGCTGGCTTTGAATCACTCTTTATGCTAAAAGTGGGTGTGGATGTTAATCCGTGGGTCATTAACACCTCATATAGGATAGCTTAGAAATCTGGGGTGTGCTTGTGTTTGCCCTGCCAATATTTGTAGTATTTCTTGGAAATTCGGAGGTTTTGTTTTCTAAGGGTTTGGTTGGAAATAGTTTCCACCTAGGCTTTTCCCACTGTCACTCCCAGTAATCACTATTTTGGAATTTGGTTTTCTATAAATCCTTCTGCTTTGAATTCATTTAATAAGAGGAATATGTACCAGCTGGCAAGTGTGAAGGAGGAGATTGGGGGCTTTTTTTGTTGTTCAATGGATGGTGTAGGTAAAATCATTAGATCAGTCTTTTTATCACTATCTTTATCTTGAGTCCTCATATTCATCTCCAAAAATATTTGCATTATTGAACAATTTGAACTTCAAAGTCTGAAACTTTTGATGAAGCTGAGTCTCTCCTAATCATACTAAAATGTGGGTTGGGGATATAGCTCAGCAGCAAAAGAGCCTGCATTGCAAGCACAAGGTCCTGAGTTTGATCCCTAGCACCAAAAAAAAAAAAAAAAAAAGGAAAAAAGTTCTAAAATGTGAGAAATTCTCTTTTACATCCTTTCTTCAGCATTTGACTCTATATTTCTCATTTTATTCAATCATCATAATTTTAATCGAAATATTATACACGGGAAGCCCAAGTCAACTATTAGGTTAAAAAACATTGTGTTTTCAACTCGCTCACCCATGTATACTAGTTGATAAATTTTCTTTACTTGTATTAGAATAGATGCTCAAGTTTGTCCAGTGAATGTAAGTAAATGTCATGTTCTAGGTATCTTGCACACCACGTGTCAACAAACAAAAATTATTAGAAAATGACCTACTCTTAAATTGTCAAAGTAAAGCAAGTCAAGTCCGTTAGATGAAAGGTTACTTTGGATATTGACAGCAAGAGCAACACTTGCTTTTGATCATATATCATAGATCATTTTATAAAACCAAATCAGATAGTACAGAACAACAAGAACAGCGATCTCACCTCCCGCTGCAGCCAAGTAGACATCCTGGGCACTGAATCACCTCAGCAGGGTTTCTTGAAATCCACCCTGGGCTGACCAAAAAGCTCATCGGACTAAAGCACCTGCAAGCAGTTAGATCCCTGGGCCTGCCTTGCTGGCTCCGCCCCCGGGGCTCACTGAGCTAAAACAACAATTGAGACTAGGCCTGAGGGCATGCCTGTAATCCCAGTTTTTAGGAGGCTGTAAGGAGAGAATCCGATCTAGTAGTGAGACCCTGAACACCCTGTAGACCCTTCCCTAATATATATATATATA
>NW_004524658.1:4938205-4946823 GCF_000260255.1 Octodon degus
AAACCAGCCCTTCCTAAACACTATGCTTTCTGCCTGAAATGCTTGTCCCTCAGGTAAATGCAAGACTTGTCACTTCTGCTTCTATTATTATTATTATTATTTTTTTTGTGAAGAGATGCTAATATTTGTGCAAAGATAGGAATAACTTGTACAAAGTTAGGGGAGAAAAGGGTTATTTAGCTTATGGTTTGTAGAGGTTGAAATCCATAATGGGCTGGCTCCAAGGCAGGGCGGCACGGCAGAGGGGCATCACAGAATGATCCAGGGCTGGTAGAAGGCCGAAGTCACATGCAGCAAGTCCAAGTGATAGTAGCAGCCTTTTTTTGCCCCTCTCATATTCTATCTAGGCTACTGGGTTTAAGGTGGTGCCAAATCGACCAGAGGACTCTTTAGTCATCTTACACCCTTAATCCTAGCATCACACACTGTAGTCCCAGCTGCCTCCAAAAAGAACCCTACCTGTGCCCACATCAGGCTTTGTAGACACAGGTATAGTGCATATAAATATGTATAATATGTTTATAAAATACTCTGGAATAACCATAAAGTAAAATAGATTGCCTATGGGGAGACATTTTATACATTTTTTTTTTGATGTTTGATCTTAATTTACCTATTCCAAACAAAAACAAACACTGTATTAACAATTGTACCCTCTGGCATGGCTGAAATACTAACAGTGGTTATAATATGCAATGTTTCAACTAAATGTTTCAACTAAAATTTTGCTACAGTAAAGGACACATTGCCAGTAATCTCCCTCAAAGTGTCCTCCTCACTTTGAACACAGTTGCTCCATTTTTTTTTTTTTTTTTTTTATGGCCGGCTCACCATGCCCTGGGGTAGGGCTGGTGCAGCATGCGGTGCTGGGGATCTGACTGCGGTCCCTGCACTTGCCTAAGCAGGCCCTTTAGACAGCTGAGCTATCTCACCAGCCCAGTTGTTCCATTCTTATTGCCACTTTCTGAAGCGGTTTTGAACTTCTGCTTCTATTATATCTTTACGGAAATCTTCCCTTCTGTACAGGGAAACTTCGAGCAAAAAATAAGCTTTTCTGATCTTCATTCCTTAATTTATTTCTTTTCTCTATCATATATTAATATTGAACATATAAAATGGCTTATGGGGTTGAGGAGACAGCTCGGCATCTAAGTGACTACCTGGCAAACATCTGGGGTGTGCCAGCCCCAGAAGCCTGGACACGGAGTGTCGGACTGGAACTGGGTGAGGTGTCTCATGCCTGTAATCCCAGGGATGAGGAGGTTAAGACAAGAGGATCACGATGAACTCGAGCTGCAAAGCCAGGTCCAGGAACAAATAACTAATTAACTAAATAATAATAATAATAATATTAATAATAATATTTTTATTAAGAAAACAGAAAGCAAGCAAAAAATGGTAAATAATTGAAATGACACAGTTGAATTTATGGGAATTTTTATGTGTGCTAGTCACCTTTTTGTCCCAATGAAGGGACAAAATACCCAACATCCTCAAGTTAAGGTAGCAGAAATTTAATTTGCTCAGGTTTGCAGGATTCAGTCCTTAAACAACAGAATTTTGACAGAAAAAAATGTTTTGAGAAGGCATAGCCAAAAAAAGCCATCCAGTTCAGGCAGCTGGGAATCCAAGAGAGAAGAGACTGAGTCAAGATGAGCACAGACTCTTCAAAGGCGTGGCCTCCCAGACCTACCTCCTCTAGCCAGCCCCACAAGCTGAGCACAGTAGTTAGTATGCAACCAGCAATCCCCTAATGCATTGATGAGATTATGCAATCTGCAATCCCTTAGTCCACTGATGAGAATAGCACCCCTGTGTCCCAAACACCTTGCAAAAGCCTTACATCTGAAAACACGAGACTTCAGGGATAGTCTAAGGCTAAACCACAAGAATATGTAAAAATAAATTTTCATTTTCACTTTAATTTTGCATTACACATGAATACAGAGATGTGCAATCTCTCTTTTTCTCTGTCTCTCTCTTTCTCTCTCTCTCTCTCTCTCTCTCTCTCACACACACACTCATACTTTGCAAACAAATTATATTCTTCTAAGTAAATTTTAATAGGATGAAACACACAGGTCACTCATAAGTGTTATCTCTATTAATGTTCTATAAAAATTTGTATTTTAATGTTTTTGACATCTGTGATATGAAAAAATACACTCTTCTACCTTTCAGGATATAACCAAAACAAAATATGTATCTTGGTGCTGAGTACCTAAAACAAGAGAATTTAAGCCAAGTAAATCATTACACCAAGATTTTCAAGA
This sequence comes from Octodon degus, assembly GCF_000260255.1. Classification (NCBI taxonomy): domain Eukaryota; kingdom Metazoa; phylum Chordata; class Mammalia; order Rodentia; family Octodontidae; genus Octodon; species Octodon degus. The sequence goes on from NW_004524658.1 coordinate 4,940,479, forward strand.
GGCTGAAGAAGTAACCAGGGTAGAGTGAGACAACCCAGAATTTAGTAACAATAGAAAACGCCCAGCATCCCTCTATTTAAAATGAACAAAGCTACTGGAGCCAAAGGGCATTTTCAGGTGAAACAAGTTGGAGGTATGGGAGGCTCCTCTAGAAAAGAGCTGAGTCCCAGGATCATTGGCGCCTCTGGTGGTGTTTCTGCCAAGAGGCGGGGGAGGTGAGATGGTTCTGCCTGCCTCCAGCCTCCCCTCCTACTTTGCAGTCTCTAATCAGAGCCTCCTAGGGGTGAAACCCAGCAGGAAGTTTTGGAACCTAGGAAACCCAGGCTGTCGGGGTCTTCCTGGTAGCACACAGAAGAAGGTGACAAATGGCAGAGGCCAATCAAGCCCAACAACTGAAAAGGACTAACAGCATACAACTTACTTCAGACACATTTTCAAATAGGTGTGCTGATTAAGCTTTTCTTCCGTAAAACCCTGAAACTTGCTGAAAATTGCAGCAGTGAGAACATTAATTCTGAAACAATGGTTCAAATATAGGAGAAGCTCTATAGTGAATTCTCCAGTCTATGGCTGCATTACACATTTGAAATTAATCATGCAGATTCAGATGAAGCTTGAGTAAAAGTGTGAGGCAAGTGCTAGCCGCGATTAGGAGCCTGTTTCATAAAATTTCCCAAGGGTTAATAGAAAAATTGGTATTAAGAAAGAAAAGTCCTATGTTTATGCTCATCCAATTCCTTGCAAATCTTAACACTGAGGAACAAATACACTTGTTATTTGTGTTTTATGTGACATAAATAAGGTATGGATAGAAAATTATTACATTAATTCAGCATTTTTTTTTTTTTTTGCTCCGAATGCCTTCAGGGCAGGTTGGGCTGGCTTGAGTTGTGGGGATCGAACCCCAGCAACCTGAGCCTGACTGCCTTGTTGAAGCAGCCATGTAAAGAACTGAGCTAAGGGGCAGGCCCCCATTTCAGCATTTTAGAAGAGGGAAGAATACTCTATGGCCCCCTAAAAAGGAATGACAGAGAGAGAAAGGAAAGAGACACAAACAGAGAGAAATATCTACATTTGAAAATACAGAAGTTCGGTGGATACTTTTCAAGCTGTTTGATACTGCTGACTGGATATCTTTACATGACAAATGCCAGATGGAAAAATCAGTTGAGAGTCACAAGCTAAGGACAATTTCATTATCATTTACTCATAATTATCCAAAAAAAATCCAAAACCCTAAAATGCTTTCATAATAACATCTGTGTTACCAAAATACAGCAGAAGTATACTTTTGCTGAAAGTTTACATTCTAATCCCCCTTTAAAAACTAATTAGTTTAATAAGATAAACACATAAAGTGCCTGCCTAATTTTGAAATTGGAATTTCAGTTTCCAGGAATACATGTCACTATTTGCCTTTTTTCTTTTTTCTTTCTTAACTGTTATCTACAGAAATAACATAAAAAACACAGCTTTTTGGATTAATTCAACAACCAATAATGAAGACGACAAAGTGGATTACCCTCATCTTTATGTAAATAAAAAGCTTATTTTTGTTCTCTAATAACTGCACATAACAATAAATAAAATGCTTTTAACAGACTTAACACAAAAAGTCTATTTAGCCAATGGCCCTTGCACTGACCACACAGCCTGTCCTGGGCTGCATCGTGATGTGTTTCCATTGTTATTTGGTGGTAAACAAAACAAAAAGATCTGTCATGGAAACATAAATAAGGAAGATGGGTAACATTCTAAACCTCAGTACTTTAAAGCCAACAGCTGGAAGCTGCTCTCCCAGCTATCTGTAGTAGCCTATTGTCCCAGAGAGCAAAGATTAATAGCTAAAAAATCATGACCTCTGACTTTTGACATAATTCTTAAGAAAAAAATGTAATTTGAAAATCTGCTGAGATTTTAAATTATTTCTACAAAGCAAAATAATGACCATTTATCTGCACAAAATAAACATAGACACCCAATTTAGAGACAGATTCTCTGTAAGTTTAGAATATACCAAATAAATGTGCAGTTCCTGATGTTACCCCTTTGCATTATATCACATAGAGCCCCATCGGCTAATTCTGTAAATGAATGAAATTGTTTACAAGTATGATAGCCAAAGAAAATAAACCTTATATGAATGATTTGTTTCCTCTACATTTTAATAGAACCAATTTTGAAGTCATTACGCTTCAAAAACGATTTTGTATAATCATTACGCTAAGACATTGCACTTGAGTCTTGGAGAGGTAGAGGATTACAACTCCTACTGTACATTAGCTACTCAAACTTAAAGGCAAAATTTGTTACTATTATTATGTTTTTGGTACAGGGTCTCACTTCACATCTTGGACTCCTAGTGATCCTCCTGTTTTCAGCCTCCACAGAGATGGAATTACAGGCCTGTGCCACCACGCCCTGTCTCCCTGGCTTGCTCAGGGTGCCCAGGGGTAGAGCCAGCACAGCATGTAGTGCCAGGGATCGAACCATGGTCCTTGTGCTTGCCTAAGCAGGTGCTTAGTCTGCTGAGCTATCTCACCAGCCCTGATATTATTACCTTTAAAAAGAAAAGTTAGGTACATGCATGCATACAAATATACTCTCACCCTCTTAGTTTATAATCCTGAGATTTCAAAGCTCGAATGCAACTGTGCCTTTGTACTTCACAAGTCATGTCCACTCTTTGGTTGTGTGGACAGGTCTCCACCTTTAAATTAAAGGCAATTTAATGGGGAATTTTTATTAGCTGGTTTCTCACAAAAAATTTAATAACTTTATCACTTCTAAAGGAAAAGCAGCCAAAAGCTTTATTGCTAATTTTGAATATATATCATTAAATACTTATTTGAATGAACTATTAGAAACTTAAGCACTTGTGTATCTTTTTTAGGCTTTCAGATCAAGATGACGCATTAACTAAAGGGATTCATCCTTTACCCTCCTGAGGTCTGAACTTAACAACAAAAAAGACTCTCTCTCTCTCTCTCTCTCTCTCTCTCTCTCTCTCTCTCTCACACACACACACAAACGAAGACCTTTCTTCCAATGATTGTGTGATGATTGGCATAATAAATATTTCCTTTCCGTTTTAGAAGATTAAAATTGGACACTTGTCTGTCAATGAATGGAGAAAAATTTAATTTCAAAAGGCTACTCTGGGAGCTGAAAGCCAGTCTTTCTGTCAGATGCTAAGATGATGTTGGCTTCAGAGAATGAATGGCATAGAAGAAGACAATGAAAACTAGCAGAAAAAAATAACATGATGGCTCATGTCCCTAGCCAGGGCTGTCAAAGTTGTGCAGGTCAGTCCAAGAGCAGAGGCCTGGATGTCTGTCCCTCATCACTCATCTCTGCAGGCTGGAGCAGAGGCTTTTCTACCAAGTAAAGCAAATAAAGTATATGGCAAGGAAAATCTGTAAAAAGGCTAGTGTGCATACTGAACCCCTGAATAAATCTGATCATTCTGACATTTGTCATTCTGTTCTAGCACCTTGTGTGAGAAATCCACACTGAAGCATGCCAGTTGGTTGACTTATCTCCAAACATAAATCATACTTGTTCATGAAACACAAACAGAGCAAAAGAAACCGATGGCAGCTAACCGAGTCTGCATTCCTAAATATGAACAGGCAAATAAGTATGATCAGATCTGTAAATAAATAAACAAATAAAATAAGCAGCATGAAAGAGAAAGTCATAGAAAATAGAAGAGCTCCTTGCAGAAGAAAGAAATATCTGTAATTTGGTAAGTAAATATAAAGGAACAAGCAACAAAAGCCCTCAGTTGTGTAAACAGCCATTAGACTATTATGTCCATTAAACAAAACACCACGTTTTATAAAAGTGAAACTAATCATAAAATAAAATAAATATGCTCCAATGATGAGAGTTTAATAGAAGGGGCATAATTAAGAAAAGGAGGAGGTGAAGAGCAAAAGAAAAGGAAGGAAAAGAGAAGTCTATCCAGAAGGACAGAGAGACAAACACGAAGTGTGAGACAAAGGACAACAATCACAGAGGACGACCATCATACCTGAAGGACTTCTAATAGAAGAGAGTTGAGAGGGAAATGTTAGAAGAAATAATCTAGGAATGAGAAGAATGACATGTAAGGACTTCACAGACTTAAGTATTTAGATTTAATACAGAAACAAGTGACCAACCACAGATGATGATTTTTTTTTATTATTATTCGCTAAGCTACATTTGTCAAAACACCAGAACTTAGAGGCTGAGAGATAGCTCAGCAGAATAAAGCACATGTTTAGGCAAGCTTAGGCAAATGTAAGGACCACACTTCATCCCCAGCACCACATGTTGCATCAGCTCTCCCCTTCGGGGCAGATTGAGCCAGCCAGGGTTCAGGAGTAGTGGCACATGGCTGTAATCCTAGCTCTGAGGAGGCTGAAAGCAGGAGGATCACTATGAGTCTGAGCTTTGTAGTGAGACCCTGTCACAATCAAACTCCTTAGAAAACAACAGAAAAACAAAACTTAAAGTGTAAAGATACTATAACCTTTTAAAATAAAGCCATTTGTCATAAATAAATCAAACTAAGACTGGCATCAAAATAATCCTCAGCAATGCCAAGTTGTAGCATAAAGCACTGAAGAGAAAAACTATATCTTTTAGAACTAAATGTCATACCAAAATGCTACTCAATATGAAACCCAAATAGGCATTTTCAAACATACACATTCTCAAAAAAATTACTTATAATAAAGCAATTTTAAAAACACACACATGAATATGTATCCAGAAAAACATTAATGCCTACAAAATGGAAAGAAGACTGGATCTAAGGAAATGTGAGGAGAGTACCCCCACAAGCGGATCTGGTCTGACAGTTGTACAAGATGAATCACCTGGCATAAACTGGTGCCAAGATGTGCAGAGACTCAGAAGACAGAACCCCTCTGGGGGAAAGAAGGAATTGCATGTAAAATAGAGGGTGTAAAGGGATGAACAGCTTCAGAAAATGCTAAATACACAGAGAGTGGAATTAAAAGTTTTAAAACTAAAATTGCACAAAATTTTATACTCAAAATACAAGAACAAGTAAAATACAAATATAGAAAATAAGTATCAAGTTGATATTAAAACCATAAATATTTTTGCTTAAACATCTCCGACATCAGGACACAAGATTTTAGAGAACAAAAGGTAATCTTATGTACTTTGGCAATGCATAATATCTACTTGGCCATAATAATACAAAAGTGTAAGTAGGCTTCCAACTTTAAAAATAAGCCTATGGGGCCAGGGAGATGGCTCAGTAGAATAAGCTCTTCCCTGGCAAGTGCAAGGGCCTGAGTTCAATCCCCTGTTCCACTAACTAACTAACTAACTAACTAACTAACTAACTAAAATCAACCTACGGACAAAACACATAAAAGTTAATACTGCAGAAAGAAGAGAATATATTAACTATTCCAATAAGTTCAGGCAGAAAAAACAGGAAGATGAAAGGAGAAAGGAAACAGAGTTGAAAACATTGAAGTTGAGCGGTCCATGAGCGTGCATGTATTCTAAAGTTTTGTAGGTGAAAGATGGAAGAAATTTATAGTAACAGAGATAAACTTTGAGAGTAAGGTCTGCAGCAGAACCAGATTTGCTATCAAATTTAATTGCTATTAAATTTTGCCTGTAAAACTTCCTCTCCACATTCGTATAAGTATACTTCATTAAAATTCCTAAATGTCACCATATCAGTGAGATGTTTATGGAAGTCAGAACAGAATATCACAGTTCTTCTTCTAGCTCTCTGGCTCATTAATTTCAATTTTCTTTATGCTAATTCTTATTATGTATCATCAGCTGATGTACAGCTTCCCAATTTACTGATTTTTCTTTTTGCTAGAGCATAAAACCTTTGAGGACAGGAATTCTGTATGACGTATTGAAAGTGTGTACCTAAGGCAGGAAGTGGACCCATCACTGGTACTTAGTAATTGTATCTTGAACAAAATAGAAATTCTAATTCTTATTACCACTTTGATAATAAATGGCATGTTTTTTCAGTTGACTTGCCATGAGCAGGCTGTCACCCAAGCTGACAGCACATAAAAGTATTCAGGAGAAAGAAGAAGTGAATATGTTATATAAAAATGATTTATCTTGAAAAGAAACACGTGAAGGCTATTCACCATACTTAGGAAGATAGCAGAAAATAACAGTTTGTTAGGCCAGGACACAAACCCAGGAGGGGTGGGCAGAAGGAATGATATGGAAAAGTGTGCAGTACTTCTCCAGTTCTCCAGTGTTAGTGAAGCACGTGTATAACCACTCAAATATATGCGTAAGCATGTGTGCCATTTTTACCATGGGTTGAATATATATATA
>NW_004524658.1:4946923-4964552 GCF_000260255.1 Octodon degus
TAGAAATGATATTAACTGAAACATAAATTTCCTGTGCATTGCACTAGACATCGCAGCCGTGGTTTCTATCCACTACATGATGAATCATTCCCTAGGTATCAGGCTTAAAGCTCTGCAGCATTTACCTCCTGCCCTGCAATAAGAAGTACTAGTAACAAATAGCCTATTTTTCAGCTCCTTATCAAGAAATTTCATAAGTAAAATCTACAAGGCAATATGAGTCTGTCTGTCTATCTGTCATCATCTATCTATCATCTAACTGGTGCAAAGAACACTTAGTTTTGCTTATAAATATCAATCAATGTAACTACTGAAACTTAAGAATCTTCCATACTGTTTCTCCTACTGAATCTCATTGCATTTGCTTTTCTTCTATTTTTATTCATATGTGAATCTACAAGATGATCTCAGCCCTGTCATGAGTTTCATACCCACATCATATTATCCCATCTGTGTGTCTGGTAACATAAATACATATTTCATATAAAACCTTTCTATAATCTATCGTTCTTCTCTCAAAAAAAAACCCACAGTTGACCAGAATAAAGAGTATAATTATATTTGCCATCAAGCATCAATTCAATTAGGTGAATGATGTCTGAAAAGAAATAGTGTCTCTCTAACAAATACCTCAAAGGGGGTACGAAACAGATGGGGCTGAGAACTCACACAACCTCAGTGTCTCCTCAAGATTTACAATAGCATAGCTCCCCTTTTTAGCAAATTAAACCTTATGTCAAGGATTAAAATTAAATCCAAACCCCCTTCTCCTCTCCCATCCGAAGGAACAAATTGGCCCTGCGTGCCAGCTGTGAGAGCCCTGATGGGAGACAGCGAGCCGAGAGCTCCCCGACCTGGAAGGCGTCACACAGGCAAGCCACCCGGGATGAGCAGTCAATTCTACTTAAGATTTTACAGAAAAAAAGATTGGTAAAATGCAGAAGATTTAAATGTAAAAAGTTTTTTTTTTAATACCACAAAAAACTGACTAAGAGCCAAAATTTTACATTTCTGTGCTGTGTAAGCACTTTATAGGGAATGTGCTTTTTATTCCACTTTTACATGTTTGTTGTAAGTCTGTTTTGCAAAGTTGCCCCAAGCCTAGGTAATAAAAATAAAAAAAAAAAAAATGCACACAAATGGCCTTGATTAACACATGGAGAAATATTTGCTTCTATACATCTGAAATGCATAATGCCCTTTTCTAGATTTTTCAGGATAGAAAAATACGTGTGCATTGTGATAGCTTTCACAAATTCATTGCAACAGCACATCTTGCTGTGCAACTATTCTAAAAGTCTTAGAGCAGAAAGTTCTTAGTTTTGGACCCTTACTTTGCCAGGAAAATATTCTAAGTCTGTTTCTTATATGTTGCTTGGCATTAGTGTCTACATAAAGAATTGACAGGAATTGATTCTCCATTGGAATCTGACCCTGGGCCATGCATATGAAAATTTTCTAAATATCTCATTACATTATCTTCTTCAATCAAGATGTGTATACTGGTCACTCACTACACAAACAGCTTATCTGATTTTAGAGGACATTTTGATTTCCAAATTAGCGTTGTGCTTCCTAATGTCAAAAGAACAAAGTCTGATTGGAAACAATTTGAGCAGGGAGGGATGCAGTACAGTTCTGATGAGCCATCTCTTACTCAGAGCATTGTAATCTCACGATGCATCTCCACATGTGAGTATGTGTTTCTTCACTGTTAATGTAGTGGGAACAGACATGCAAATTTTTCAAGGAAAATCTGAAGTACAGAAAGAAATAAATAGTTCAAGTTACTGTGTTCATGTAAGCTTGTTGAGATGAGATACTGTAGAAATCTTGGATCACGTCATGCACATATTTTGTCACTGTAAATTTTATTTATTACATGCTTCAAGCAAGAGATACCTTTTTAAGTAAATATTTCATCTGTGCAAGGAGGAATTTCAAAATCCTGAGAGAAAACTGGTTTTTTAAGCTGACAAAATGGATGGGAGTTGAAATTATAACAGGTAAATCCTGATTTGTTAATTTGCTTTTATGGGGAATTTTTTTAATATTGTAAGGAAACAATTTAATTCTCTTAGTTGTACTTTGGCATAATCAGATACACTTTTAGAAAATAGTATATAAAAGAAGGAATTTAGGAAACAAGAAATGAAAGGCTTTCACCATTTTACTAAATTTAATTTCTGTGTAGTTTCTCTTTAAGATTATTCTGGCTCGCATTTAAAATTAAATCCCAAGTTTTGTTTATCCCAGGCCCATAACTGGCAGAATATTATATATAGTTTGCTAGCTACCAATTTATGTTGAAATTTGGTTTGGAATTGTGTATGGATTGGCACAAAAGATCATCAATCTCTTTGTTTCATAGTATAGACTGAATTAAAATTCAGCTTCACAAATTCGTAGATAGAAACAAACACCCGGTTCATTTTATGAGAAAAAAAAAACATTTTTCATAAATGAAGTATTGACATATCTGAGGAAAATAAAACGAAACATGATGGATCGCAAAATCCAGTTCTGTGCATATACGTAGGTCTGTGTGCGCATAGACACATAATATTCCTCTTTAGGACAAATAAACCAATAAAATGATGATATGTGCATTGTTGTCCAATTTTGAAATCAACAACAAAGACATCACCCTGAGGGACTGAACAATTGAATTGTCCTTGAACAATTTACCCGGCAATTTCTTCCAGTCATGACAGAGAACTTTGTGAGTGCAAGTGGTAGGCAGTCTGTGAGCAATTATTTTCCGTTGCTCTACAGTGCTGTACCCATGAAGCCAATTAAAGAAAAAATATTGAATCAGTTTTTTTACATATGAACCACAGGTGCCTTGGAGAATCCATTTCAGTACTGGCCATACGCTGAAGAGTGAACAAATTATTACTTGTCCCAGGTTCCTATTTATGTTCAGGTTGGAGGTGCATTACTATAAGAATTTCCTCTTCCTTCTCCCTTTACCCCAAGGAAAAGCTAAACAATCCAACAATCTAGTGTGAAAGTCTTCACATTCCACTCAGATAGACAGTAAAATATAAAAAATGGGGCCAAACAGTGTTAAGACTGGGACATCAAGAGAGATGCCAGAAAACATGAAGTTAAGAATGAGACATAGTAGTTTCAGCTCATTTTCGTTTGGCTGTTTCTTCAAGACATAAAATTTTTATGCCTCACCAAATACAGTGAACTGGCAGAGTTGTTATTGGTTCCATAAATCTTAATTTTGGAATAGGTTCTCACTTCATGTCTGAGTCATTTCAGTGCCTTTTGATGCCATCACTTTTGGCTTTCTGCAAACCAGACATGGATCTGAAGAACTTTTCTTACTGCCCAATTCTAGACTTCATCTGCCTGCTTTCATCGGTCAGGAAGAGAATGCAGATTTAGCCTTCATAGACCTGGAAATAATTCCTCTGAAAATGGAAATCTTATTTAAATTTCATTTATTGTGTGAATTTCAGGATAATCACAAAAACGTTTTCCACTATAAAACCTCATGTGCTAAATAAAGACTAGTGGTATATTTCTGAAGTCTTTCAGTATCAGTGAACTGTGTTTTGCAGAGGATTTGTTCCCTAAGATTGTGTGACTTTATTTATTTGTTATTTAAATTTCTTTCTTCTGTACTTTAGGGAAGGGTTTACAAAATGCTCAGGGTCTCATTACTAGATTGGACACGTAGTGTTTCTCCGGTTTACAGCCTCCCAAGAGCTGGGATTACAGGCATGTGCCACCACGCCCAATCTCATTTGCCATCTCAGCATGTCCCAGGGGCAGGGCTTGCAAGGCAGGCCTGGGTATGGAACCCTGGCCCTTGGGTCTGCTTGTAGGCACCTTAATCCTCTGAACTATTTGGCAAGCCAGATTGTGTGATTTTAGAAGAAACTTCATTCTTATTTTAAAACATTTAAAACATTTTTCCAAGTTATTTTCTTTGTGTCTGGCACCAAAGTTAGAATTGTCAACAAAAGACTAAACAGAAATGCGAGTTGTGAATTTTCAAGTCAGCCACTGAATATATGTGAGCTAACTCCCTGTGGCTTTATCCTAGTACATTTTTATTAAAATATATTTTAACTTGGGCCTGGGAGATGGCTCAGTAGAATAAGCCCTTGCCTGGGAAGTGCACGGTCCTGAGTTCAATCCCTGGTTCCACTAAATAAATAAATAAATAAATAAATAAATAAATAAATAAGATAAAATATATTTTAACTTGATCCAGTATCTTACACTACAGCTCTAAGGAAATCTTTTATTTTTTGAAGGAGCTTGAATGTTTTTTTAAAAATTAATTTTATTGGTACATTTTATATACATGAGAATCATATTCATCACAGGGAATTTGAGCTGTACATAATATAGATTGATTTTTTCCCCCATTCTCCTCCCCTCCCTTCAAGGATTCTTTTCCTCCCCATTTACCAAAGCTTTGTTTCCATTTTTTTCCCCTATATCCTTTTTCTCCTTTTCCCAATAGCATTAAACATACAAAAAATCCTGATGGCATGTAGTATCTGTAGTACTGCTTTGTCAGTTATTAAAATGTTATTTTAAATACTCCTTTTCAAAGTAAGTGCAATACTTTCTCTATTTACAGATGAAAAAGAAATTGATTGGTTTCATTCATTTACCAGAACAATAGATTTTTAAGTACAATCAGAGCAACCGAATTTTCTTTCTTTCTTTATTTTTTACTTTTATTTATTTTAATGAGAAAAAAGATAAAATAGTAATGAAACAGTTTCAAAACAGGTTGGTAGGACAGTTACAATATCTAATACATTGCATATTATTGTCTTCCTAGTGGTTATTCAGAGGACAAGATGCAGACATGATATCTTGTCTAAACAATGTTAGTACAAACCTTCTCAATGAACTAAGAGAAAGTCACTATATATCTGTCCTAACTATCTTGTATATGCATATACATATTTTTTCAGAGCAACTAAATTTTCCATGAGTCAAAAAGAAAGAACGATACCCTCAGCTGTCACATTTTTCTGGTAATCAATTTCTCCTTTCGTTAGCTCTCACTTGCTTTTTCATTTCCTTGTTTTCACTTACTCCTACCCTTAAACAATAGAAGTTGTAAGAATTTTGCTGAGGGAAAATCACTTTTTGGAATACAAGGAAGATAAGTCCCACTGCCAGCCTTTTGCCATTGTTTATATTTATGCATTCCCCACTTCGCCACAAACTTTCTGCAATGTCAAATTAAAACATTTGCTACTTAAAGAGACAATTTTAGTGCTGTCTTGAGTAAATTGTCAAAACAGGCGAGTCCATTTCTGTAAATAGAACATATTCTATTTCAAGTTAAGTTTTGCCAGAATGCTAGTGGCTGTTTAGCAGCAAGGTTTCCAGCAGGCCAGTGGATTATGGTTTAGCTATGCGCCACCTCATGGTCCCAATCTAATACCTGCAGAAAGCTGTTTTGGTTTCCAATGCCACCAGCAACAACTGCCTTTTTCAACTTGACAACTTAAAATTAGAGTTCAGTTAGCCCGTTGTGATGACCATGTTAAAAATAAATGAAACTATGTGGACATCAAGAGTGTTTGAGTGTCTTTGACAATATTGAAGTTTATCACAGGAGCCAAATAAATTATAAGATTTTAAGGGCTGGAGAGATGGCTCAGTGGTCTAAAGCACCTACTTAGAACAAGCTTACAAAAGAAAAAAGACCACGGTTCAATCCCCCAGCACCACATGCCAGCCAGCCCTGCCCCCTGGTGGGCTGAGCTGGCCACACACACACACACACACACACACACAATAAATAAATAAACTTAAAAAAAAGATTTTAAAATGAAATTATACTTATACATTGTAATTATAAATACCATTTTGGCCACAGGTTTTGCAGTGAATTTGAGAAAAGTCAGGCAAATGTGCTCCTTCCAATGATGTAGGTAAAATACAGGGCAACTGCTTGGAAAAGTAGGACATCAGCAGCCAGGTCTAGGTGGTGGTGATATAGGGGAATGAAACTGCTGACCTCAAATGTACCTGGTAGAGTTCATGTTCTCTAAAACCCAAGAATGAATTTTAGGAACAAACAGAGGTTAAGAGCAAAATATTTATTGGAGGTAAAAAGCTTTTGTCTGAAAGGGACAGAAGGAGGTCCTGAGCAGGTTGTCCTTAGGAAGCTATCCCTTTGAGGGACTTTTACAGAGTAAAACCATGCGATGAGGTGGGTCTAAGTTGGAAACTATGGGAACTCACTTAGGTGAGCATGAGGTGAGGCCAAACTATAGTCACCCAATGAGAATACAAGCACCATTGCTCAGGTAAAATTGATTAAAACCAGAACTGAATGGGGAAGTGAGTAAATAGCAAATGTGCACAAATATAGAATAGGAGTTTACTCAGTAGGCAGCTGGTAGTGATTGGACTAGTGACTATTCCTGGCTTCCTTAAATCGATGATCAATCCTGGGTGCTTATCTTTAGGGAGGTAAGCGCTTGTTTGATCTTTGGTCTTTAGGTCTGGCCCACAGCAGGAACATCCACCTTTCTCACAATTGCAAGGATCTTGTTTTCCCTGCTGTCTCCTTGAGGGTCTAGCCTTTAATATGTCTGTCTAATTCATCTGCCTACAGAAGTAGCTACTACACTCAGGAGTTTAGTGAGCTGGAGAGCTGCTAATTTCACATCCTGAGACTCTAGTAGAGGTAATCTGGTACACAGATCCAGAGCTAGAGGTTCCCTGAGCTCACTGTCTCTGCCATTCCCACCACCAGATCCGCCAGACGGAGGGTTTATTGATATTTATGGTATGAATCATTGTCTTGGGCCTCAAAGTAGAGAAAAATCCAGACCCAAGAAGCAAAGGAAGACAAAAAAAGTTTTACGCTAGTACTCATTTGTATTCATGGATATTTCAAAATCATGGATAGTGATTACCTCTTTAAGGCCTGTATTTGAGGTATATATCAAAGCTACCTTTTATTTAAAGCTCATTAAAATTCTCTTGCGGAAGACAGAGCTCAGTGGTACAAGTGTGCCTGCTTGGCAAGCACAAGGTCCTGAGTTCAATTTCCAGTACCAAAACAAACAAAAAATTCTTTTGAGAATTTTACTGGTTTTCATTGCATTTTTGTTCTTTTCATTTTCCCATTGGAAACATGGCTAAATTGAGCACTAGACAAAGTCAGATTTTATACCTATGCCTTCTCATCAACTCTCTTACTTGCTGCATAAAAATGTTGGTCCATACTATGCAGTAGTGGTGAAGCACTTTGGTTATTCCATTAACCTAACATAGTGTGGGCTGTGGAGATGGCTCAGTAGAATAAGCACTTGCCTCATAATACTATTTGAAATTTATTCACTGCTAGATATCCACATATTAGTAAAGCACATATATCCACATATTAGCAAAGCACATATATCCACATATCCACACATATCCACATATTAATAAAACATAAGATACAATATCTTTGTAGTCAAAGTATTATTTTTATGTAGTAGAGTTTCCAGCAACTAACATAATATGATTCAAGAACTAAACACATATAGATTTCAAAAACATATTTATAGAAGAGACCAAATTTTATTATAATTACTTGTTTTAGTTATAAGTGAGTTATACACAACCTTTGCATGAGATGTATTTACAAAAAATTGTCTGTTATTTATCTGAAATTGAAAATTAGCTGAATGTCTTTTTATATTTTCTTTACTTATTTGTTTGTTTGTTTTAGACAGGGTCTTACTGAGCAGTTTAACTTAATACAGTTCTCCTGCCTCAGATGCCAAAGTTCTGGGACTGCAGGTATGCACCACCATTCCAAAATTTTTATATTTTTGTAAATCTGGCAACACTAAAGTACATAGAATTCTGATCCTTACAGAATGTATGAAACCATCACACGTAGAGTGAGTGAGAGAAAAACACAGTGGTAAAAGTGTAGGGGTGCTTCAAAGTGCAAATGGGGAAAAATTTGATTTTATGAAGCAGTTTCATGATGTCTAGAAGATGTCAGATAAGAAAATCAGACTGAGAATATGCATTGTGTTAAGATGATTTAAGTAAGACCAAAAAGAATTGGTATGAATTATGGAGAGATGTTTTGTGGGGAGTGGTCATGATCATACTTGCGTTTTGGAACTGCAATTTTGGTGGCAGTGGGAAGGATTAGCCAAAGCAGAAAAGATAGGCATCTTAGATAGCTCTTGAAATCATCCAGAAAAGTCTGCTGCAGAATGAAAAGGAACAGAATTAATTGATAAAAGTTTTCTCCTCCTTTTCAAATTTTTATCATCCTCTACCTTCCAACTCCCACCCCCCAACTTGAACACATATCTCATAAAGCTGTTTCTCTTTTTAAAAATCGCCACAGTTTCAAAAAGTTTGAAACCTGGCCTCTGGGCACTATAGTGACCTTTGTCCCTTCTTGGATTTGTGAGGGAAATGATACATTGTCACTTGATAAATACACTTGGTTGTGGCCTTTGGTGAATGCTGTCGATTTGTGAGGCTGTCCAGGGGCTACCGGAGTAAAATGAAAATCTAAAATAAATGATCAAATCTTTCAGCAAAGTTTTATCTCTGCAATATCTTATGTTAATTTTCAGAGATGACTGATAAATCTAAAGGAAGTTTTATTCTAGTTAAGTATAGTAAAACTAAATTTCCTTTATTCCTGACACATATTTTCTTGAATATGCACAATGGATTTTATATTTACATATATAAGATTGATCATAAAAATTTCTCCTATGAAATAGAGACTGTGTTCTGTATTTTTATTTTCAGTGAAATAATCATTCATGCATAATACATATTCTTCTTATATTACTCAAACAATCCCTGAAAGCCATACTTTGAGGTAAAACATAGTTTTTACAAAAAAGTTTGATGTCCTTATTTCATAGAACACTGATTTCCAGACTTTGTCTGTTTTAAAATACACTTTAAGAAGCAGAAACTAAAGTCTTATTTTTTCTCATTGCATCCAAATATATTTTGACACGAAAACAGATGAAAAATATCAAATGATTGAAATGCGAACATCCACTGTATTCAGTCTATAATGCAGCAGAGACTCTTATGAACTAAGAAAACATTGAGAAAGTGAGTGTTTAGACTCTATTAATATGAAAGAATAATCTTTAATATCACATGTTGGAAATTGGTCTCAATTGCTTAAAATATGTTCTACCTTATTGAACACAAAAATGAATGCTACAAGGGAAAAATAGCAACAACTCATCTATTTAAAAACCTGTCTTTAAAATGCATATAATAAATAAAACCACCCTTTTATATGATTCCAAAAATAATAATACCTTGCTGTAGTTTATTATTCAGCCATTTCTCTATGTGATGCATAAAAACAGGAACGATGTAGTCTGTACTAACTACGGGGTGCTTACTTTCCTTCCACGATAATTGTCTTAATGTCTGTTTTAATCAGTATTAACTACTAGCAATAACATGCTTTTAATTATGTTTTAAGTGAGTCTTTTATTGGGTCTGCTTTGGGAAGCAAATTAATCAAAAGGAACTGTTAATCAAAAACGTGTTAGTGGCACAAAATAAATGTTCATTTAAGGAGCCATTTGAAAGGAACCTGGCTCATTGCCTCTGACAACCTGCAAGGACACCAGGGCCTCCAGAGGATAACTTCTGCCATACTCGCCTGGATATGCCTTGCTGCTCGGAAGTTATACAGAGCAGCATTAAGCAGTCTAGGTCATTCATCAGCCAACTTTTACTACTGTACTCAAGAAAATGAGCCTCCTAGGAACTTCACAGCAGATCTATTCCTTCATTAGCTAAGTAATATTGAGAGAGATGTTCTTGTCACTTTCAATGGAGAAATCTATTGCACTGAATTTTATTGGTATCCCTTTTGTCTATGAGCTGTCTTTGCAAATTCTAAGGTATTTAGGCTGAAAAACTAGCATAATTATCTGTGAACATTTTTCGTATATATTCATTTCCTTTTATTGAATGTTCTCTGGCCAGAATGTACCACTGGGCAAGATTATGTGTTTTATGTTACTCTCCAGTTTTAGGATTGGGCTGTCTCATTATTATCCTCTATTAGTAAGACACGATTGAAATCCCACTTTGAAAAATATCGTAGAACATTTGAAATAATCATGGAAACCCAAGGTTTAAGATAAAACTACATGAACAAATACTCCATTTTTTAGTGACCGGTTAAATTTTAACATTTCTCTATGTAGAATATTCTGTTGGCTAACATACTTGCTCCTAGGATTCTTGTTTATAATTTTCCATTCTCTGTGTTCCCTTGTTTGAAAGTTAAAAGTGCTAAAAATTGCATGTCCTTTGCTGAGCCCCCTTCATCATGTCAGAAGCTATTATTGGAAATAAAACCTTCAAAGGGAAACATCATTTGAAAAGAATACTATGTATATGACCAATAAATTGTTCTTTATATTGCCAGTGAGTTTACCTCTGTATCTGGCCTGCAACAAAGAGGTCACAAGCTATTGCCAGATGTTTGTTCTCTACTTGTAAACATCAAGGGCTGCAATATACCCAAGATGGTGCAAGATAGGCAGAAACTTTAGGGAAGAAGGCTAGAGAGCTGTCCTTCCTGACTTGAGGAGTGCACTGCACAGTTTAAGCAGTTTCTTGTTTTCTCAACTTGAATGTTAATCCTACGTGGAATTAGGAAAGTTCAACATGACCACCTGATGCTGTCACAGTTTGCAATGTGGTATTTATTTGTCAATGCCTGGATTTCTAGAAAATGTTTCTATATTCACAGGCTTACCTCTGTGGATTTATTTTTCTTTGGGTTTTGTTTAGTGCTTGTATTATTTTATGTTTGACTTTTAGTCTTTGGATGTAACAAGCCAAATAGTAGCCTCCTGGATGCCCAGTGGTGGTATAATTTGCATTGCATTATGAAGTTCTGACTTGACTCTCAACAGGGAAGTAAAAGAGGCAAAGGGTTTGTCCCCTTCTTTAGTTCCTCATCCACGGAGGCAGGATGCAAAGGCAATGTCTTCCAAAGGATTCTGGGATATTAAGACTTAGTCTGATTGGAACAATGAATGTGAAAAGCTTGACTTCCTCGGACTGATTTCCCCAAAAGATGAGAATCAATACAGAAAAAGAAGAGAAAACTGAAGAGTTATCTGAAAGAAGAAAAGGTGATTAGCCAATACATAATAACACACCTACCAAAACACAAAACTCCTGAAAATATGTAAAGATATAATAGAAATAACAAAGGTGAGAATAACAAATATGAATTACTAATATTCATTGTAGAGCACAGCTGTAATGAGTGGAGTTTTCATGTTAGCAGTCAGATGCAGGAGGCTGTACTCTTTCTATGTGCGGGACCAGGGAGACGAGGAGAGGAGAAACTCTGAAAACTTGGATGCAGTTTTACTCTTACAAAGATTATAAGTGAAATGAAACCTTGAGACATCCTGTAGGAAGTTGTTATCTTATACCCTGACCTTTCCTAAAACATAATGATTCTTGTCAATTGAGTTCATGCTGTGTTCCATTTGGTACAAAGTCTCTTATTTACATTATCTTATTTAATTTTCTCTCGTAGCTTCTAAAAATGTTCTCCAGTCACAAGCAAGGAAATTAGACATGGAGATGATTAAATAGGGTTTAGTTCAGTGGTACAAGACTGATGGAACATTTACCAACCTGAAAAATTGATTCTTAGCACTATAAGTATTTTTTTTTTATTTTAAATTTCTTTTCTAATTTTAAAAGATAGTTCCTTCGTCACATCCTAGAGATAGAATTTAACTACAACTATCAAAATCAATCTCGTAAATAAAAAGAAAGACAGGGAAATGTAAAGACATGCATCAGATAGTGACATAAGTAGAAAGGGGATTTACATAGTGATATGCTGTGCCTATTCCCTTTGAAACACAATTCTGTCTGCCCCCTAGTTTGTAGACAATGTGTTCTCCAGATAGCAGATAGCTGTGAATTGGATGACATACAGTTGAAAGAGTAGATGCATGTAGACACACTTAACTGCTAAGTATATTTACCAGAATAACCCTGGACATGTCAGCTTGAGCCACACTATTATGAAGTTCTTTTCTTCTAACCTTATACCCTATCTGCTAATTCTTCATATGCATAGAATATTTTTATCACAAAAAACCTAGTGCTTTAAATTTTATTAGCCACTCTGTTTATGATAGTAAAGAAAATAAGATCTCTATGTTTTAAGTTGTTGGCAACAGTTGATATAATTATTAAATGTGAAAGACTAATTTTAAATTTTAAATGCAAATGTGATTTCTTCGAGTGTTTTTTTTCTTTTTGGTTTTGCATGCTATATTCCCTTCCAATAGTAGCTCTCAATAATCTGAACACTAAAGAAAATAAATGAGGCCAAGTTCCCTTTTTCAAGCCTCGTCTCCATTTATTAACTTGCTAATGTTGCAATGTGAATTTGAGTGATTTAAAAATCATTTTTATATATAATGGACAATTAATATATCAAAGATTATATACTTAATCTGTACCATAGCTGTTAATATAATGAAAATATATGCTTTAATTTGTCATGTCAATTTAATTCATATGCTCTTTCGACTGATTCCTGTCCTACATGAAGTACTTCTGTCGTAAGATGTTTTCTAAGGGTATAACTCTTTTCAAATACTTTTTCCAGGAGGCTGTAGGTAGGCTGGAGATGAGGTAAGAAATAAAATGAGAAAACTGAGGAAATAATCATAAAAATTGAATTGAATTTTTCCTTCCCTTTTTATTGGTCTCTGTTCTGCCTTGCTTACACCGGGTTCTGCCGGGATTCTTTTTCATGGGGGAGGAGGGGGAAAGTCTTTAGTCTTTGTGCAGGCAGTTGTGTATGAGCAAAGCAAACGCTGAACCATTGAGTCCCTGGCCAGCTACCATACAGCTGCTTACCTAACTATTAACTGGCTTAATAAAAAAGAGTTAAGAATACCATGATTGATTTGTGTGAAGTTGATTTGTTAGTTCCCATTAAATTATATTACATGTAGTTATTTAAAAATCTGCAGTTATTAAGCATTGGAAGTTTAAATCAGGATTAAGAGTAATTCCAACTTACTATATATTCAACCACTGCCAAATATCTCTCATGCATTTTATTTTTATTTATTTATTATTTACTTTTATTTTTCTGCGGTGCCGGGTATCATACTGGGGTTGTTGTGCTTACAGGGAGGTGCTTCTGCTGTTGAGCTATCTTCCAAGCATCTCTCATATATGTTTAATAAAAATGGAAAGCACTTGTGGTATTTGAACATGATTTTACAAAATTGTACAAATAAATAACCTAAAACACAATCTTGACTTTGTTTATAGTTTCAAGGAGACTTTAGTGGAACACTTAAGTAGTTGAGCAATAATGTTAGTAACTGCAATGGAACACCCATCTGACAAAAGCAAAAAAAGGGGGGATACAAATAAAGGACCGTTTTGTTATATATATATATATATATATATATATATATATATATATATATAACATCTATATATATATATATATATATATATATTGCATACACAAGATAGATATACAGCTGTTTTCTCTTTGTTCATTCATTGAGAGGAAAGGTTTATACTAATATTGTTTCAGACAAGATATTATGTCTGCATCTTGTCCTCTGACTACTACAAAGACAGTAATATGCAATGTATCAATTATTGTAGCTGTCCTACTAAACTGTTTTGAAACTGTTTTATTGCTATTTTATTTTTTCTCATTAAAATGAACAAAAAAATAAAATTAAAAAAGTGGTCCTCTATATATGTCAGAGACTGGCCACTTTTCAAATGAGCGTTTTCTTCATTAAGTGCTATGTTAAGGCCTGTCCAGGGCTCATTCTGTTGCATGAGCCATAACAAAAGACTTCTTCTGACCCTGCGCCCAGCCAAAGGAGTTTATCTTTAATGACACACCCACTATCTGCTGGTCTTACACTTTGAGAATTGCAGACATGTCTCTTTGCAATGTAAAGTAATTTCCAATCTTTCTGTCTATATTATGTGACCTATTCATTTTCATCAAGAATGATGGCAACTCTCCTTTGGTTTTAAATTTCCATCAAACTTTTCTCTGTTGTGGGTACGAAGTCAAACATATTTCACTAGTGGAAGAAAATGGGAAAGCCAATAACTTAACTCATGCATGGCTCAAATCAGAACCACCCACTATCCATTTCATAGCCAAGTTGGAACAAAACCTTCTTTGGAAATTTTTAATAGAGAAATAACAGCTTTAGTTTTCAAAGTTAGAAGTTTTGCCTTTCTGCATATCATTTAGAATGGAACCAGATGTTATAGAAATTTGTTTGCAAAAATGTTATGAAGAATATTTTTTGAGCTGAATACCTGTTTTTTTATCTTAAGGCTACTATTATTTATGTTTTTCTCTTCCTCTGTCCTTCCCTTCCTTCGTTCCTTCCTTTCTTCCCTTCTTTATTAATTTTCATACACCCATACTTTTCATGTTCTATGAAACTAAATTAAATTTTCAAATTTAGAATTATTTCACATATTCTTAACAGTGGTAATAATATCTTTTTAAAACATTATCAGTTATTTAATTAGGTTCTTAGTAAGAAATTTAGAACACTAATTTATGAGGATAAATTCCATTTGTCAGAACAAAAATGGATCACAGATAGCCTCAGACATGAGGAACAGCTTTGATTTTTGCTAAAATCTGTGAGTTTACTGCTTTCTGATCCACCATGCCCTGCTCTGAAATCTGGTGTCTCTCTTTCTTGGTGTCAAAGATCTCATCCTCCTGGTGTCTGGGTTTCCGTAGCTTCTTCTTGAAGTAAGCATCAGTGAGATGTTTTGGGATTTTCACTTTGCTGAAGTCAATTTTTGTAGAGGTGGCAATGACAAACTTCTGGTGTGTTCTTCATAGAGAAACACGATTAAGGCTAAGAAGCCCCATCACCAGTAGCAAGCCACTGGCCAACTGCTTCAGGAAGATCACTCTCTTGCCTCTGTGACACCTGGTAGTGTGATTAAGATGGTGCTGGGAGTGATGCTAGCTTGAAGTTTATGCACATGGTAACTGAAGGGTTTCTTGCTGTGGCTCAAGAGCTTTCAGGGCACATCTTCAGTAGGGTAGGATCTAGGCATTTTTTGAAGCTTAACCACCCAGCTACCTCCATTCTTGTCCCCACTGACTGGTTTTGTGATCATAGCAAGAATTCTCTACTTTTTTTTCTGAACCTTTGATTTAGCAGCACTGTACTTTCTCTTCTACAAAGCCTTTCTGGAACACATAGCAGATTGGGAGTATCTACCAGTTCCTCTAACCAGGACAGGATTTCAGTTGCAGTGGGGTTGCTCCTTCTTGGACTTTTTTGCCTTTTTCACCTTACCCTTTTTACCAGTTCCACTGGTCGAAGTCTTCTGGGCTTCAGGTTTCTTTTCTTTATTGTCTGGCTTCTCAGTTTTTTCACCCGCCATCTTGAAAGATGGGAAAGAGAACTGTAGTGATAATACCTTAAGAGGAGCAACGATTTGTTACTATGAGGCTAAGAAAAATAATCTCCCCTCCTCCCTGAAGAATAAATGAATAAACCCAGTTCTTCAACATAGAACTACTTTTCTAGTCATTTTTGTTTTTTACACAAAGTTTTCTAAGTCACTATCAACAAAGCTAAAACTTACAGCCCTCTTGTCTCAGCCTGCCAGAGTACTGGGATTGTGGATGTGTGTAATCAGGTTCACTTAAATCTCACTTTCAATGTGTGAAGGCCAGATAGATATGCAATTCATAAACAAATATTTACAATGCATATAAAATGCATGGTGAGGGTTTCAATAAAAAAAAAACCTAAATGTTTCTTGGGGGAGCAATAATAAAAACAATCCTTAGGTTGTCTTTTTCTATGACAAAGATCAGAGAAACACTAACATATTATATATATTTCATGACACTATATAATTATTAAGTTTTCAATTGTACTGTATGATTATCTCATCTTCTAGGGTACATGGAATCCTTCGTTGTATAGCTGCTGTAAAAATATTTTATTATATCCTATGTAATTTTAACAAAAAGTTAGCATTTATGGGACATTTTCTTTCTCCACTGTGTATACAGGGTCACTTATTGATTGTGAATGAACAAAATAGGAATGTGTTTCAGGCCAGCACTATTCTGTAGATAATAATTCAGACCATCCTCCATTTGAAAGTACTATGTTTAAACTAGTGATCTCTTTAAGTACTGCATTAATTATTATATATTAATTACATTAATTATATCTCAAGCTTCTTAGACAATAAAAATATGCCTTTTAATCCATAGAAAGCAAGTACTAAATTTAAAAACACACGAATTTTAAACGTTAGTAACATTTAATCTTACTGCCACTACTAGTGCTTTCACTTATTTACTTACCTCAAAATAGTTATGCCTCCATCTGTTCTGCTAGCCAAATTTCCAAGAGTAAAAGAGAAAACTTGGAAAACAAAACTGAATATTAAGAAAGACTTCTAGCAGTGGTCCCAACTCTTGAGTTCTGATATAAAACAATAACAGGAAAAAGAAATAATGTCTTAATTTATATAAAATATAAATGTTAATATAAACTTTCATAAAAATATAAATAATACAAGGCTTTATTTCTCATGTACAATTCCTATTAAATTTAATGAAAGCTTCACTATGGGAAACCCTCTCAAATGTAACACATGGGAAACATTCGCAGTGCAGCATGCGTGGTACTTGCCTATTACGCCAAATATTTTGTCAACTTAACTGGAATAAAAGATTTCAGGAAAGGGGACTAGATTGTGGGAATTGGTTCACCCATAGATGACTTCAGAGCTGAGTGGTCCCTTGGGAGGCTGGGCATTGTAGAGGACGGAACTCATAGGGAATGACCTGGGGGACCCTCTGTGGTCCCCGCCCTCTTCCTATGTGGCTTCTTTCTTCACTTTCTCCTTCCTGGATTTCTTGCCCCTGCACCATGATATTGATCCGTGGACCAGCCAACCATGAATTGAAACCACTGAAAATATGAGATAAAATAAATCTCTCCTTTAAATTTATCGTGTTGCATAGTTTGTGCTAAAATCCTGAAAGTTAGACAATGCTAGGTCCAGACACTGCTCCTCAGAATGGTAAAAAGCACCAAACAATAAATATGAAATCATTTTTAGTGTTATTAAAATAATGCTATTTGAGAAGATAACACATTTGGCCATATGAGGGAGGCATAGAACATTATAATACTTATATTCTAAATCTATATTTAAAATATCTAAGGGTAGAATTGGCAATGAATATAATAACATTTTTATACTCAGAAATTGGAAAGAAACACATTATTTAAATTCTACTATGATTATGCATCATAACTATGATATATGTATATATAAATCGCATCATACTTACTCTATAGTATCATTATATATAACTAGTAAGCTATGTATAGTATCATTTTATAGAACTATGAAGTTATATATAACTATAATGTAATACATAGCATCACAGCAAAATAATTAGAGATCCTAATTAATTTAATATAGAAAGAAGAAATATAGGGGGCTGGGGAGATGGCTCAGTGGAATAAGCGCTTCCCTGGCAAGCGCAAGGGCCTGAGTTCAATCCCCGGCTCCG
>NW_004524658.1:4964652-4976618 GCF_000260255.1 Octodon degus
CTAGATTGGACTCATAGTGATCCTCCTGTTTTCAGCCTCCCAAGAGCTGGGATTAAAGGGGTGCGCCACCACACCCCGTCCTAATCACTATCTCAGTGCACCCAGGGCGATCAGATTCCCGGCCCCTGCATCTGCCTAATCAGGCACTTTAATCCTCTGAGCTATTTGACTGGCCATTGTTTGAATTTTTTAACAGAAAACCAAATATGTAATATTAATTTACATCATTACATTTAAGAAAGTTCTTAAAATCTTTTATATGTGGAATTCTGTAAGTTGATAGAGATAAACAAAGAATTACCTTTTCTAATGATCACTGTAAGATACCCATGAATACTTCATTTAAAATCAATGTATGCTGGGACTGGGAAGATATCTCAGTAGAATAGGCTCTTGCCTCCTGGCAAGTACGTCCAGAGTTCAATTCCCGGTACCGGAAAAAAAAAAAAATTATTTGAATTATCTGAATTATTTGTTGCTTGGTAAAATTTTGTGCTTTGAAGCACTATTTTCACTTTACATACAAATTGTATTCTGAATTTTGCTACCTTTTCTCATTAAATACTAGGAATGGAAATAATAACACTTATTTTAATAATTTGCTCATTTTTAAGTAAATTTTTTGCTCAAATTTTCAATTGTAAGTAATATTTAAAGATCACTGTGAGCAAAAAAAAAAAATTGAAAGGAATAAATAGAAAGCATATTTGAGAAGAGAAACTACTTTTATACTGACCATGTTTAGAACTGAGTCTTCTGGGTGAAAAGTTTAAAGAAAAACAATATATTAGAAATGGTAGACTAGTGTCCTAAGCTAAAATGAATTTCCAGATTTACTAGTTGTCATTTTTACTTTAATTTTTTTTCAAAAACCAATAGAATACCTTTTTCACCTTCATATTTTCCAATTTATTTCCATTTTATTTTGCTTGATTTTCACTGAAAACAATCCTAATTAAATAATTTGATGGCATCTGACTTTTTAGTATGTTTTAATACAAATTATCTCATAAAAATATTTAAAGTTTGTCCTAAAACATATCTTTATCATCTTTTTGCTATAAAGTTTGTATTTAAAATTTACCAGTTAAAAAGTTTTTGTTATTTGTTTATTTATTTATTTATTCATTCATTCATTTTAATGAGAAAAAAGATAAAAAGCAATGAAACCGTTTTGAAATAGGCTAGCATCACAGTTATAATAATGAATACATTGCAATTTGTTGTCTTCATAGCAGTTATTCAGAGGATAAGATGCAGACAAAGTATTTTGTCTAAACAATATTAGTACAAACCCTTTTTCTCAATGAAGTAAAGTAGTTCTATATCTATCCTAATTATCTTGCATATGCATAAGTATATATATGGCTGACATGGATAAAAGATCTACAAGGTGCTACACATGATTCCAGGGTAAAAGCTGAGGGGATTTGACTGATGTTGGCAGATACAAAAGTTACATTTCTTTAATGTAGGTCTTGCTTTAACTTGGTCTTAACCATCCAGCAGAAAATTTTAACCACAAGGTATAAAAAGTAATGCCACATTAATATGCTGAGCTGTAAAAGGCTCAAGTCAGCAACTTATGACAATCTCCAGTTGTGGTGATAACCCACTACTATTATGAATTATTGAACTATACAGGGTTATTTTGCTGCATTTAAGCACCTACAATCTTTGAACTGGCTTCAAGTATGAAAAGGTCCTTTAAAGACTTCTCCAAATACAGCTTTTCTAACTGCAGTGCAACACCCATCTCTGACAAAACAAAACAAAAAAGGGGGATATATTGGGGGTCATGAAGCTAGGAAATGGATCAAATATATGTAGGTGTTTTAGACCTAGTGCTTAAAGCAAACAAGCTACCTCACTCCTGAGATGAACATCCTGTCTGGTTAAAGTCAGCTATCAGTAGCTAGGCAACCTAGTGTCACCTGTTACTAACTTCACAAAAGTATAAAGGACCATTTTGTTGTGGAAAAAAAAATTAAAAAATGTTTTTACTGTCTGAGTTAGAAGAGAGTTGTCCAATATGAGTCAAAGGACAGTACAGCATATTTTTAGCACTTAGTATATTTTATCTTAATTGATTATCCAGTAAATCCAAAAAAAAATGAAGGAATTCTTTCTTTTTAATGTCTATGGGACATTGTTTAACAAAAAATAACAAACAATACAAAAAGTGTAAGGTATGACATTTACCTATATATCTGAAATGTATCTAGGGTAAGGAAGAAATACAGATCAATGAGATTAGATTTAAATTAAGGCATTTGGAGCTTCTAGAATCAAAAATAGTAACATAACTGACCAAACATGAAGTATAGGAAAAATAAAAGTGGAAAGTTACATATTTCATTTGACTTCTCTCAAGTGCTTAGTACCTAAAATTGATTAACTGAGACTGAGGGATAAATGAATAGAACTTAAACTTCTTTGTACTGACAAGCTAAACTAAAAGTCTATAAAGAACCCCTGCTAGTCTTTATCTCAGTCTGGGACATTTATATTTGCAATCCTAAAGATAAGGTATTGGAACCTCATCAAGTTAATGTTAATCTATTACTTTTAGTGTAACCCAAAGTGAGAATAATGGCACTAAAGCATATTTATAGGTAAGGGAAGCCAAGAGGTCCTCAGAGATAGTAAGTAATGTTTTGGGGTTGGAGCTTGACCTTTGATATGTAATCTTTCAAGCCCCAGGAAGTCACGGACTTTCTGCAGAGGTTTCATCCCAGCCACAATGACATCTATCTGGAACAAAGGCCTTGACCCAGGACAGAAGCTGGGTTTAATTCAGTCATGAAAGAGGAGTGGCTTGAGAATGAGTGACTGAGATTGGCAGGAACTAGGTGAGTACTATGAGTTGGGCTAGGTAGGAGGCCTAAATTTACTTTTGAAAAATGCAGAGAGAACGATATGCAGAGAGAAATCTGCATTACACAAATGAGATAGTATCTAATGTTTTGGGGTTGGTGCTTGAGCTCTGATGTGTAATCTTTAAAGCCCCAGGATGTCATAGCCTTTTTTTAGGGCTTGATCCCAGCCAACAATGTGGAACATTTGCTCTTGGTCCCATATTGGCCTGGCTCACGTTAAAAATCAGCATGTGGGGTTTCCTTGTCTTCAAAGATTGCCACCAGCACCTGGCTAAACTCATATACATTGCTTAAAGCCAACTGAAGTGATAAGGAAAAGGCCTAGCCAGCTCTGTACATATCAATACACAGAAAAAGGGTCAGGCACAGCCAAAATGGAGACAATTTCTCTACTTCTAGGGAGAGTTGTCCAGGTGGTCCTCCACAAAAGCAGACAGTTTTAGAGATTTCAATGTCTTGTAGACATGGAAGAAGGCAGGGTTTGAAAGACAATTTCACTCTCAACTAATGCCTTTTATAGTCATTGAGTACTTGTTTATTATTTGATAGTTTGTATTCTAGTGTACAGATTACACATTTTTTATTTCCTGGTATCTTGAGCTATTTTTAACTTTATTTTAGTTAATTACTAACCATTCTCCTTGGGATACTCTTCCAGTAAAGAGTACCCAAATGCAGAAGCTCAAAATAGAATGTCTGAGTAATTCCTACACAGTTTGAACTGTTAAAGCCCCAATTCCTTAATAACTGTTTCCTTCACTTTAAAGTTCAAGATGTAAAATTATGGTTCATAAATTCTAAACAAGGGAGTCCTAACTGTGTTAACAGTTACACTCCACACTGGAATCACTGGGGAAAGGAGGATGAGCTCTGGCCCCACAGATCTCTGGCTCTGTCCTCAAGGCTGTAATAGGGCTTCTAGAGAAGACTTTCCATAGTGCTTCTTGACTTCGCCTAGCTTTCTTGTCAGATCTGAGTGTAGTACAGGATATTCTTATGCAGTTTTATATATAGTTCTATTGGGATTCTACAAAGAAGCGAAAATGATATAATTTTGTTATATACAAAAAAAATTTATTTTAAGGAATGAGCTGATACTATTGTAAAGACTAGCTAGTCCAAAAATGCAGACTGGGGCCTTATAGAAGAGCTGTCAATTCAGATGAAGGTCAAAGGAAGTCTAGAACTAGAATGCCCTCTTCTTCAAGGCTGTCTTTCTCTTTTAAAGACTTGTAGCATTTGAATGGAGGCCACACAGTTATGAAGAACAACCTGCTTTATTCAAAGGGTGCTGGTTTACATGACAATATCAACTAAACATACCCTGCAAAAGAGTCTCAAGTACATCTTCCCATGAGTTCTGATTGGTCCCAGCATTCTCTTAGTCTGGTCATAATGCCAATATATCTAATTAACTGGCCTGTTTCCTGTTATAGAACAGACCATTCCAGATCAAGAGGGGTTCAGCTCTAGAAGAAGAATCTTTACACAAATAATAAATAGAACAGTGACTAAGGACTAAGAGCAATAACCTGATCTCAGAAATGTTAGTTTCTAGGTCCCTCATTCTCTGCTATCACTTATTAACATCTTACTCTGTAACAGTCCTGCTTTCTGTCATTGCAGAGACTGTGGTTCATCTCAGATCTTTATTTTAAATAATGCTGGTCCTAACTGCAAGTTTTTAGCTATCTCCTTTATCTTATATATCTCACCATCTTGACTAAAAGTTCATAATCATGATAGAAATTATTAATTATTATTATTATGACTACATGCAATTATTTCTATTCATAAATATCTATTCAAGCTGCCATAAAAATTATTAAAAAAATGATAGGTTATTGCAACTAGAAGTACTAAATTTCAGTGGTTTCTGTAGACATTGCTAAAACATGAAAAATACCCAACTAACTTAGTGTTGCCTCCTGGTTTCCAGGATTTTTTTTTTCTTTTCCATGCTCCAGTATCATACTGGCCCTAGTTTTCAAGTTTTCTCAATAAATTTGGAGTGGTTTTATTAAAAAGAACAACCAAAATAGGTTTTTTTGTTTTTTTTTTTTCTTTTTCTTTTTATTGTAACCATCATGCATATTATCTCCATTTCTGCTTATTTCTTTGTGAAATGTTAAGATATTAAAAACATTAGATCAATACAAACTTAGGCTTCACCTGCTTTGGATAAAACTATCTTAAAAGTGTGTACTTACTGTACAATAGTTACAATAGTTTTAATGCATTATCCTGTTTCACTTATACAAGTAGAATTTCAATTTTACATCTTCACATGAAATGAGAAAAACTGTTTCAGTAATAAGTGGCAATTACTTTTTATCTGCTTTGCAGTAAAATTGCAAAATTTTAAGTGACCTGTGAGCTTTGATTTTATGCTAAATCTAAATCAGAATTTTATTAGAGATTTTTATTTACTTTCTTGTATTTCTGACTTTTGTTTCTTCTCCAGTGACTAATGTTCTGATGCTAGGGATGAGTTCTAAAAGAATCAATCAAAAATCCGGTAAATATGTACATAATCAATGAACACCCATTCTGTGTACATTTATTTATATAGCATCTCTAAAATACATGGGTAATTGCATTTATAATTGACTTATTTTGTCTCTGGGCCCTATCACAAGATATAGACTGTAAAACCTTGGTTTGCAAGCACAATTTGTGCTGCAAACATGTGTAGTCTAAAGCACTTGTGTATAAAAATTGAATTAACCATAATAAATTATGGAAACTCAGAAGATTTCATGAATTATTCATATAAATGATCACAATACTATAATAAAATACAAAATAATAAAAAATATAAACATAAAGGAAAGAATTAATCTGAACTTATCTTTGAAAGCATTCATAGCTGGTTAAAGGCAGACAAGAGGGAAGGGTTATTAGCCCCACATTAATAATCACTAAGGGAATCAGTGATATCTATTGGCTGCATGAAATCTTTTTCTTTTCGTGCAACTTCAGCAGGGAACTTATCCAATGACACTTAATTGTGCCTTCTTTTGAAGATTTTATGGAAACGTGACATTGTGTTGTCATTAAACAGATTTTACTTGCACTTCTGTGCCCTTCACCAAGCACTACAAAATGTTGTGCTACTTCCCACATTTAACATAGTTCACTTATTTCACTTGAAGTGTGGGATTCCTGTGCCTTTTTCTCTTCTTCCTCTTCCTCTTTCTCCTCCTCTCCCTGTCCAATGAGATCGCTTCTACCGCCTTTTGCTGTTGAGAGATTACTACCCATGATTCCTCAGCAAGAGAGAGATCATGGGTGTCTCGGTTGTGATCATATGATGTTTGGCCTCGTGCACTACTTATATTACAAGATACAGCTCATTTATCAAGTTAAAATTTATTAGAAATGTGTAAAATTATCTAGTGATATGTTTACAAAAGATTAAAATTTTTTTGAAAACATAACAATATATTTTTCTGAAATGATTCATCTTAAGGCCAAAGATTATTAAGAAACTGAGTTATTCATCAGAGATTATATGAAGGATTGGGAGGCAGATTGAGATGGAATGTGAATCCTCTTATTAGTTCTGGAACCAACTTTTCCAGTTATAATTCTATTTGGTAAGTCTCATGTATAAAGAAGTTTAAATAATTCTAAAATAAATATTAAAAAGAAATTATTATAAAACTGATAGTTTCTTTGTATTTTATGAATAAAAACCAATTAGACAATTATAAAGACACACTTATGAGAAACCACGAAAAATACTGAGACATAACTAGTAAAAAATGTGCAAGTGAAAAAAAAATCCATGAAACTGATCATTGGAATGGTATATTCTACACTTATCTGGGAGGCACTTCACACTTTAATTCAATGATACAAGTGCATCAAGCACCTGTTGGACCAAACTATTCTCATGTCTCTCAAAAGACTTGTAAATTTTTATGTTCTATCATCATAGATTTAGTTTCAAAAGTCAGAGATGCTTAAGAAAGCAATAAAGATAGAAAGTAGTCTTTCATAAACCTTATATTGATTTTGTGTTTTGGAAAAAAATCATTTCTAAGTGGTTTAGTAATTATGGGGCCCAGATAGACAAGAACCAAGGTTGGTTGTTTTCAAATATGTCATTTAATATATGCACTTTAAGAAGATGTGACACAATGAAACATTTAAATCAGAACAGGAGTTCTTTGTTAATTCCATGAAAGACAGTACTAACCAGTTTTTGGTGTATCTTGATCTTACAAGGAGAAGTGATTCTTGTTAGCTCTTTAAATGAAGGGGCTCTTGTGACTAGCTGGCTAAGGACAAACACTTGCCAAAGGTCCTTTCTGCTTGCTTTGTACTTCGTAGTGACTTTTATTGAGATTTAATAAACATCTCAAAAGCAAAAATAGTTGGAATGTAAATTCAAGAAAATTACTAAATTTCTTTTTTTAATTTTTTTCAATATTTGAGCTTTAGAGTTTTGTATGTAAAATGAGGAGATTGTGCTAGACTGAAATTTGTAAAATTTGTCCTATTTCTCTTCAGTTATGGAAGGATGTCAGAGGAATGGTTGAATAAGATTCAACCATTGTGTACTTCAACATGGACAGAAAGAAAAGGAAAAATCCTTCATAATCTTTGGGTTAGAAAACAAAAGTAACATACTTATATTCTGAATGACAATTTTTGACATGGCCCTTTCCAAAATTAAATAATGCAGAACATTTTCACTTCAAGTTTCTTCAATTGTGATGTCATTTATATTATGCCATTTCAAAAATAAATATATTATTTGTATCATGCTCATGTCAGATATTGAATTTATTTGCTATTTCAAAGAACAATGTCATAATTAAATATATCCATGAATTTTTTCTCTATAATATTTTCCCATTGACTATGTATAGAGATGGAATTACTAGGTTCTAATGTGGGAATATTCACCTGAGTTATGATGTAAATCATCAAATTACTTTTTTAAAGATATATATATCTTATTAGCAATGCATTGAAACTCCAATTGTGTACTAATTTCACAAGTACTACAGATTACTTAATATTTTTTCTAATGTAAGATTAAGAATTAATGCATTGTAATTTTAACTAAACTTTTGTATTATTATAGATTATCTAATACTATTTTCTTATGAATTATAATTTGAGTACAATGATTCTTTTGAATGCAGAATGTGCAATTACAGGGAAGTAACAACAACAATAATAATAATTAATATTTACACTACAGTTTTGCACTTATTATATCCCTTACATTTTAAGAAATTTTGTAAAAATTACATTTTCTGAAAACATTTTTGTACATATGGATGTTGAGACATAAGTAAGTGACGCTCCATACTTGGTATGTGGTATGTCTCTGCTCTTCTGAATTATGCAGGTACTTAGAGAATGAGATGGGAGGTGTGGATAGATACAAGCAAACTGAAGGAGTCTCACAAGTTTCCTCACTGAATTTTCACTATTATTGTTTTGCATTTATTTTGTTTGATACCTCTTTGTTTTCCTTTTTTAAAAGTTCTGTATGTTTTGCAATCATTTCTTAAAATTGGCACAGAACCTGACATATTCTAAAGATCATATGATACAAAAGTATCTTTAGTTTTATAAGAAATACCATAGCAATCTATGATAATCACCAACATGGAAGATATCTTAGAGGCTGGTTAAAATCAAAGTAATAATAAACTTTTAATAATTTGTGAAGTAGTAGGTCAAGTGATTATCTCAAATTTCAGTTTCTAAGTACTAGCTCTGTGACAATTTGTTTTCCATACTCCCTTGTCCAGATAATATATAGAACCTTTACTAATTAATATTCTCACTCTGAATATTAATTAGTAGCATTGTTTTACATTATACAGGTATTACCCCCTTATGTAAATTATTATAAGTAAAATATAGCCCATAATGAAAGTAGTATTTTCCATTTCAATATTAATTTAACAATTATAAAAATGGTAAAGTACAATTATATATTTGATATGGAAATATGTTGATTTAAAGATGATAAAACTAATGTACTGTGTCTATTCTACACTCTGTTCCAAGCAAAATGTTAATCTTATACTTTTCTAAGAGCACATTTCTGAGTAAAATTCTGAGGCAGAGGCAGAATTTGAGGTTACTGTACATAATTCCAAAAAGGATACAATTAACCCCATTCTTATTTGTACTGCATGTCACATGGCCACATTAAAAGATTTTATTGTTTTGCAGATAAAGATTGTTTGAGGCATCCAATGTTAATCTTTAATTATTCATGAGTTTTCATTATTTATTCATTAGTTATTGAGCAATTTTCTTTAGCCAAGTACCAATACTCCTTTGTTTCTTATATGAAGATATGTTAGGACATTAGACTTACATGAAATGTGCTGTATGGGAGGGCAGCCTCCAGCCATTTAACCTAGCAGAGACTCTTAGATAGGACCTACCATTAAGCAGTATGTAAGGAAGTTAAATGTGGACTGCTAATTAGAAGAGAAGTCAAATATACTTATGCCTATCTATAATTATTCAAATTTAAATGTCTTATAATAGAGAATCTAACAATTGGATCTTTGAAGACTCTTTGAAGACTTCAGGGCCAGGGAGATAGCTCAGCAGTTTAAGCGCCTGCCTGGAAAGGCCAAGGTACTGAGTTCAATGCTTAATGTTAGGGGAAAAAAAAACCAGACAGAGAGAGAGAGAGAGAGAGAGAGAGAGAGAGAGAGAGAGAGAGAGAGAGAGAGACAATGAATACTGCAAGGATTCAAAATGATAGATGTAGGTAACAAGATTGTCTAAAGTCTTAGATTTATATTATCTAGATGCTTCTTACTATGTACAGCTTTATGAGCCTACTGACTTGAGAATCTCTCTGAGAAGAGCATAAATGTTCATAGAGACTTATATGCCCATAAATGATCTGTGTGAATTAGGAATGAAGCAGGTAACTGGAAGAGAATAAAGATAGACATACAGGAAAAAATGAAGTGAAAAGAGACTCAAAAAGTGCTCATGTGTCTGAAGGTAAACTTATTGATAATACAGGAATGAGTAGGCAGACTTGGTGAGAGAAGCCTGTGTTCTCAGCACTCTGGGAAGCTGAAATAGGAGGATGGCAAGTTTGAGTCCAAGCTGGACAACTTACACTGTAGGGAGATGTTGCCTTGAAATAAAAAAAAAAATCCTGGCGATGTAGCTTAGTGCTAAGACCCGGGATTCAATCCACATTAACATACAGGCACATACATACACAAAATAGAGTGAGTTAAAAATGACACACATAGTTGAGAAATTAATCATGGAGATAGAATAACCATTTGATTTATTTTCTAAATTAATTTATTTTATGATTAATAGTGAATGACTCCTTTAAGAACAACATATAGGAATCAAGACTGTATTGGGTCCATCAGACATCTTGTATTCCAAAAGAAAAAGGACTTAAAAGAGTATTTTAAATGAATAGTAGTATATACTTATCAGATCACACTGGAATAGGGTGGCTACTTTAGGAGTACTGTATTTTCACAGAAGCAATGATCAGTAAGGTCCATTTAAAATGAGAAGTCAAGAAAAAAAGTGAAATTGTTGAAAACAAAATTTAATATATTTAGTCTGCATAAACAAGTACATAAATAATCTTGACAGTAAGTTTAAATATGAATTCATCTTACATTGGTTATTTTAGTACTATGCATGGTTGTATGTATGCTAGTTTCACATAAAGAATCCTGTGGCACTTTTAAGAATTGAGTATTATGTTATAGTAGTTATTTTTAAGTAGTTGACAACGTATCACATTAACCACTTGACCTAATCACGTAAGGTGAAACTAGAACCAAAGTATGGGTGGACTATGAAATATTACAGTGCAACCTACAAAAAGAGCTTATGTACGGTATGATATGTTAGGAGATGAGAGTTTGTCCAGGTTGAAATCAGCTTAGATATTAGTACACAGATGATCGGGGAAACATCACATCCTTTCTCTGTCTTTTCTCATGCTGTAGTAGTACTTTTCTAAGATATGCATTATGGGTGCTAAAATTCCTCATAGCTGCACATGCCATGGGGGTAAAACCTAAATATAAAGAGAAATAGGTAGAGGTCCCTGTCTCTACTCTTGGCTACCAGATGTTTCTGAGGTCTCTCTTATTCTAACTCCTTTGAGTTAGACATTTTGGTCTCCTTTTAACATTACGGAAGGCACAGTACAAATATACACCATTCTTCACATTAGGTTGGCCCATTCTGACAAACACGAGTAAGCAGAAGGTATTGAAACAAGGAAGAGAAGAAGCAACTTGGAACAAAGTATCCAGCATTTGGGAAAGATAATGAGTCCAACTTGGACTAAGCAATCATTGTACCACTTGTATTAATCCAGTTCTTCCAAGAAACAGATATCCAGATGGATTGAACACAGATACATTTTATTAGGGAAAATGTATTTGAAGAAAAGAATGGGATGTATCTAAAAACAAATGAACTTGGAAGATCCAGCACCTCACAAAGCAACCTGTATCCTGAGTGAAAAACACTGTAAGGGAGGGTTTGGTGGAAACAGCAATAAATGTCATGAATTTTAAGGATAGTTAAGAAAAGCTTTCAGGAAGGGTTTGAACAAAAATTCACATTGGTAGAACCGCTTGTTTCCAAGATGAAGCCAGAGTTATTCTTGCATTCATGCTATACTTACTTTCTCATTGACTGTTAAAAAGCTGAGTCCTGTAAAATGTCTGACTTCACCACAGATGATGCAATGCATTTAGAAAGCTACAATTCAGACTTTAGAGAATACTCTTCCTTGGTGGCTGGAGGTCTACAAGCAATCTCATGGCCTCCACACTACATCAGTAATATGGATTTGTGTTAACCATTTACTTCAAAAATTGACTGGCTTGGCCGGGGGGATGGCTCAGTGGAATAAGCACTTCCCTGGCAAGGGCAAGGACCTGAGTTCAATTCCCAGTTCCACAAGAAAAAAAAAATTGACTGTCTTGGGCTTATTGGTGAGGTATGACACTATTTCCAACCTTTATATTAGCATAGCTAGTTAAAAACACAAGGGATTTTTTGTGTAATTGTTTAGTGTAACAAATATTGTAA
>NW_004524658.1:4976724-4982194 GCF_000260255.1 Octodon degus
GGGCTGGCTGGCATGTGGTGCTGGGGGATTGAACCGCGGTCCCTGATGCTTTTGCTAAGCTTGTTCCAAGTAGGTGCTTTAGACCACTGAGCCATCTCTCCAGCCCCTCAAATTATTTTTTTCTGTTTGTTTATTTGTTTGTTTGTTTGTGTATCTTCAGGAAGGGACTAAAGGGTTCTCAGCGTCTCACTACTAGGTCGGACTTGGTGATCCTCCTGTTTACAGCCTCGCAAAAGCTGGGATTGCAGGTGCATGCCACCACTCCAACTCTCAATTGCTGTCTCAATGTGCCCCAGGGGCAGGGCCAATACAGCAGGCCCTGAGATCAAACCCTGACCCTGTGCCTGCTTGCAGGCATTTTAATCCGCTGAGATATTTGGCTAGCCCAAATTATTATTATATGTATACAAAAATAATAAACATATAATGTCATATTCAGAAAGCATAAGATTATCTATGTAGATTGCTATGATAATAAGGATATTTAACAATTTTCTAGTAGGTCAACAATTGAAAGAAAAATATATTCTTGTAGAATATATGAGAAATTATAACTTAGATGTGCATAAAAATCTCAAAGCAATTTAAAAATAAATATATAACAGCAAATAAGTACTAGAGAAATATCTAAGTGCTTTATAATGAAAATTTTATAAATTGACTGAGAGGGAATATGAAGCCCTAAATAGAAGAGAAAAATATACTCAGGAAAAGAATATTCCATGTTTTTAAGTTCCTCAGATTAATTTCTAAATGCAATGTAATTTGAATCAAAATTATAACAATTTTTGGTGGCATTAGGTAATATACTTTAATTTTATGAAAAATAGGGCTGTGAATCAATATATCTTTAAACAAATGAAACTAAAACAAGTTTCTCTAATAGGTCATCAAATATAAATTCACATAGGAAGAAACAGAAATTTCTACAAAGATGGAAACTGGATCAGTAGCTCAAGATCGAAATCCATACAATCAGAACTTGCAAGAATGGCTGGCCAAATAGCTCAGTGGATTAAAGCACCTTCAAGCAGTCACAGGAGCCTGGGGTTCAATCTCTGGGCCTGCTGTGCCAGCCCCCACCCCTGGGGTGAGCTAAAACAGAGATTGAGACTGGGCATGATGACACATGCCTGTAATCCCAGCTCTTCGAAGGCTGTAAACAGAAGGATCACTATGATTGCGATCTAGTAGTGAGACCCTGAACACCCTGTAAACCCTAACCTAAAATACAGGAAAAAGAAAAAAGAACATGGAAAATCGAGAAATCTGCTCTTCTGGTGCAGTAAACACCAGTTTTATACTTTGTTTTTACTCCCCCCCCCCCAGATTTATTCTTTGTGACTGAAATGACTACAACACTAAAAAATGTGTGAGAAAGCTATTTTTCATCATCATACATTTGCAAAAATTATCTTGAGAAAAGTGAAACAAGCAAATTGTGGTCAGGGATTCCTTAAAGTAGTACCTAAAGTATATCTAAGCCTTAGAGACAGCAGGAAATTGAGAGTGGCCAGAGACTGGCAGCAGCCCTGATTTGAAGAGACAAATCTTGGTAAGACATGGAGCCTCAGAATGGGAACGCACAGCTGAACTTTATAGGCAGAGGACCAAGAAAGTAAGTCACTGTACAACAGCACCACCAGCAGCAGCACCAACAGCACCACCAGCAACAACAACAAGGACGATGATAACAACGACAAGAGATCTGAGGGTCTGCACAACCTGGCAGCTGAGTACCATTTGGCATTTCTTGAGGCTCTGGAAACATCACATGAATTTAGGAGCAAAAATGTCACCGGAGCTGACCAATGAGAGAGGTAGTGTGTGAATCCAGGAGCCAAAATGAAGACACTCATGATTAATGAAAATTCAGGGACTATGTTCAGGCTTACACAGTTTTTCACAACATAAAGGCAGTTTTCATTGTGATTCTGATAGCAAAATTAAATGAAAGCTTTTCAAGGAGAGAACAATTCCCAAATAACTTTAAAGCCAAAACAAAGCTTAAGATTATCTATAAGAATGGTCAAATAACAAGCACCTATCAAGATAAAATTCACATTACAAGCCACAATATTAAAAATTACTGGGCAGGCCAGTATGGAGAAAAACATGGCTTACAGTCAATAGCAAAATTATTAAGTAAAAATTAATTAGCAAAAAGAGACACAAAAACAGTACATGAATCTTACATTCTGACTTCTCAGGAATGGAAAGACTGATTAAAATAAATTTATACATGAAAGAAGTAAAACCATACCCCCAAAAGTTCTAGAGACTAAAACTAAAATAATTTAGATGAAATTATGTTGTGTATTACTTCTCCAGCAGATTACACTTGCAGGAGAAAAACTACTGATCCTGAATACATACAAATAAGGAATGTTTAAATAAAACACATAAAAAATATGTGAAAATAAGTGAACAAATGATCAATGAGCTGTAAGACTGCTGACAACAGCCTGGTGCATATGTGGTCGCCTTTTCTGAAGGAAAAAAAAATGAAAACAGAAAAGAAAAGTGTATGACGTGATTGCCTAGGATAAAAGTGTACAGGAGGACTCTGGAGCGAGGTATACAAGGGAATTTAGTTTCATTTTCTAGGTTTCAATGATCTGTTTTCATATATATATATGCTTATTACAGTAAAATATGTGCATTCTTCCAACTTTCTCTTCCAGAAAATTTAGTGTTTCTGTTTTAATGTTTAGATCTTTAATCCATTTTGACTTTAGCTTAGTGCATGGTGATAGACCTGTGTGAAGTTTTAGCTTTCAGCATGAAGAGAGCCAGTTTTTCCAGCACCATTTGTTAAAGAGGCTGTCTTTCTTCCTGTGAGTATGCTTGGCTCCTTTTTCAAAGATAAGGTGGCTGAGTATGTTCGTAGAGGTTTCTGCATCTTCTAATCTATTCCATTGATCCTCAGATATATTTCAATGACAGTACCATGCTGATTTTATCACAGTATCCTTGTAGTATAATTTCAAGTCAAGAATTGTAATGCCTCCTGCCTAGTCTTTGTTGCCCAGGATTCCCTTTGCTATTCTAGGTCTTTTCTGGTTCCAAATAAATTTTAGGAATGACCTCCCTTGGTGTGTGAGGTATGATGGTGGTAGTATTATATGGACTGCATTAAATCAGCACAGCAATTTTGGGAGAATGGCCATCTTCACAATGTTGGTTCTCCCTATCTTGAAGACACAGGCGTAGGCAAAGAGTTCATGAACAAAACTCAAATCTCACGGGCAACACTTGAATGAATTAACACCTGGGACTTCCTCTTATTGAGAAGTTTTTGAACATCAAAAGCAGTTACAAACAAAATGAAAAGACAACCTACAAATTTTGAAAAAATCTTAACTAATAAGCACTCAGACAAATGTCTGTTCTCTAGAATTTATAAAGAGCTTAAAAACATTAGGGCCCCAAAATTTAAAGCCCCAATCCAGAAATGGGCATCCAAGATGAACACACACTTCTTAGAGGATGAAAATAAAGAAGTGAATAAATATATGAAAAATGCTCCACATCACTAGCCATCTGTGAAATGCAAATTAAAACAACACTAAGATATCATCTCACCCCAGAAAAAATGGTTATCATAAAGAAGTCAAATAACAATAAATGTTGGAGAGGTTGTGGGAAAAGGAACCCTTCTCCACTGCTGGTGGGAATGTAGACTGGTGCAACCATTAGGAAATCAGTGCGGGGACTCCTTCAATATTAGGACTGGAAATCCCATTCAAACCAGCTATTCCCCTACTGGGAATTTTCCCAGAGGATCGGAAAACGTCATATCATAGTGCCATATGTGTACCTATGTTTATAGCAGCACAATTTGTGATTGCCAAATCTTGGAAACAACCAAGATGCCCATCACCTGAGGAATGGATGAAAAAGATGAGGTATATTTATACAATGGAGTATTACTCAGCTCTAAAGAATGATAAACTCAAAGCCTTCATATTAAAGTGGATGCTACTTGAAGATATACTCATAAGTGAAATAAACCAGTTCTCCCTAGTATAAGAACTCAAAAGAAGGAATACAAATAAAAAGGTATAACACAACTAAAAGGAAAGCAAGAACTTGAAGATTAGACAATGAAGAGGGAGCAAGGAAAAAAGCTAGGAAACATGACAGGCACAAAGCCATACATTTATATATACAAGATGGGTTAAGACAATGATCCTGAGAATCTTCAGGTTTTCAAACTAGCAGTTAACTGGTAGGATTCTCATCCTGACAAACTATATATTGATACCTGTTAAATAAGCAACTGCACTGAAGATAGCAATGTGTAATAGTAGGGTCATGCTTGGAGTGCCTGTCATTCTGGTCATCTGAATATGTATGGCATGACACGCTGGTTGCTGACATGCTGTCTCTCAGGTAGATGTTTGTTTAAAAAGGAAGGAGGTGGTGAATGAAGGCACAAGTCAGGAAAAGGGGTGTTGCAGGACTGTCCAGCTACAATACTATATATGGTTAGATTTCTAAACTTTTTGTGAAAATATGTAATTGTTTTCCTCTTTTTTAAATATGTTTTTATTTTTTAATATTTTTCTTCATATAGTGTAGGGACTTAAAGTTTAACATATCAATACTTGATGAAAAATACCTGCTCCATGTTATAACTAAGTTGTTTGATGTTCAGATAGATAGTAAGGTGAAGCTCAACTGCCCAGGTTTAAGGGTAATAACAATAAGCTTTTCTACTGGAGGTTTGTCAATCTATGTTTATAGACCAAAATTTAGAGCAAAAGGAGGGCTGCATGGACAGCCAACATTTTGGCACTAGCCATTAAGTTTAGTGAAGACTAAAGAAATAGGAGAACCTGCACTATAACATCATCTAACTCAGTTGTGTCCCAAATTTTCTGATCAAGGAGATTATGGGGCCACAAAAGAAAGTGATCAGTAATGTAGAGTGTGCCTAAGGAGAGTCACATGAAGAGAAAACATTCTCTCAGGCTTTCACAGAGAGCAAATTGGTCAAGCACTGACCATGACTCATCCACATGGCTGATGCTGACAAAAGATCTACAAACTGTGGTACAGGATTTTAGGATAAATCCTGAGGGGATTTAACTGACATTATCAGATACAAAAGCTACATTTCTTGTTATATAGGTCTTGCT
This sequence comes from Octodon degus, assembly GCF_000260255.1. Taxonomy (NCBI): domain Eukaryota; kingdom Metazoa; phylum Chordata; class Mammalia; order Rodentia; family Octodontidae; genus Octodon; species Octodon degus. The sequence goes on from NW_004524658.1 coordinate 4,981,869, forward strand.
TTATCTTGGTCTAAATCATCCTGCAAAAAAGTATAAAAACAAAGTATAAAAAGTAAAGTTATAAAACAAAAAATAATAAAATATGTGCATTAATTATGTTAGTAGTCCAATAATAGAACTGAAACCTTAATGAAGGATTAACTACAAATGATTTGATTGTGTAGTGACACCATGGCATAGGGAAATAAAGATTTACTCACTACCTTACATAGTATATTACAATGAATGTTGGGCTGGTGAGATGGCTCAGTGGTCTAAAGCACCTACTTAGAACAAGCTTAGCAAAGCACAGGGACCACAGTTCAATCCCCCAGCACCACATGCCA
>NW_004524658.1:4982294-4982726 GCF_000260255.1 Octodon degus
AGTTTCATTGAACTGTGGTGAGATAATGTGCATGGGATAATTTTTGTTTTCTTACATATACTTAAGCATGACCTATGGACCAGTATGTGGTCTATTTTAGAAAGTGACCCATGTGCAGCTGAGAAAAATGTGTGTTCACCTGTGTTTGTGTGGAACTCTCTGTATATGCCCACCAAGTGCATTTGATTCAAGCTCTGGTTCAGTTCTGTTATTTCTTTGCTAAGATTCTGTCTGGTTGACCTATATTTTGGGGATAAGGTTGTGTTAAGGTCTCCTGTGAAAACTGTGGTATTAGATATTAGATTTTTCATGTCCATTAAGCTTTGCTTAATATAGTTGGGTGCTCCCGTGTTTGATGCATACATATTTATGAGTGTTACCTCTTCCTCTTGTATTTTTCCCCTAACCAGTGTATAGTGCCCTTCTTTATTT
>NW_004524658.1:4982826-4990555 GCF_000260255.1 Octodon degus
CACACACACACACACACACACACACACACACACACAAATAAATAAAATTAATAAAAAAAAACAATGAATGTTAAGGTTAGTTTTTAAGATCAAACTTTCAAAAGGAAATTTTGAATCAAAATATGGAAGAGATTATATGTAGGACTACAAAATAAATATTAATGTTAAAACCTGAAAGGCAAACAAAAATAATTAAATTAGATTTGAAAAATTAAGTTACATTTCAGTTAAATATCTGATGCATCAATAGACTTCAAAGATATTAAAAGACAGACTTCAAAAAGTACCTACAATAGAGGATTAGTGCAATATCTGTTAACTCCCTCCAGATAAATCAGAGACAAGAGTAGTCATCATACTTTGCAGAAAAAACTGATTAAATTTGAATATAGCTGCTTCACAGTGGAAGAACTTAAATATGAGTGAATATAAAATGGATCAAGAACTTCATTACTGATAACTTACAACTTGATAGCAGGATTTCAATTGTAGTATAATTGTCAAGGGCTGGCCAGATAGCTCAGTGGACTGAAGCATCTGCTTAGGCACAGGCAGGGACCAGGGTGGATTCCCAAGTGCCATGCCTGCCCTGTCCCCTGCACAAACTGAGAGAGTGACTGAGACTGGGGATGGAGGCAAGCGCCTGTAATCCCAGCACTTGGGGGGCTGAAAAATGGAGGATCGCTACAAATTCGATATGTGTAGTGCGCCTCGTAGACCCATACCAAAATACATAATAACAATAATAATAATAATAATAATAATAGTTTGTGAAAAATTCAAGATGTGAGAGGAATTTTGAGAGCTTGTTTGGAGTTTCAGGCAGGGGAGCACAGCTACTCATATCCTTTCTCAGAGGAGTGATTCTACTCTAGGGCTGGGGTGCTCGTCCTCTTCCACCCAGCGAGCAGCTTGGGGAGGGATGCACGCGGAGCACTGAGGAAGGATGGCTACATCCCCCAAGCCAGCCAGATCAGCTGAATCAATGCTGGGGATCAGCGGGCCGACGGGTCTCACAGCCAGATCACCCTCGCATCCTGAGAGGAGTTTTGGGAAACTTACTGACATTACTGTAATAATGTCAGTATTATAATGTCATAGGGGAGCAAAAATGGTTTTAAAATTCTGCAAAGCAACTCTAATAAAAATGTCAAAAATTGATAATCCAATACTCTTTAAGAAGATATTACAGCACACTCTGTTCCATAAAGATATGTTATATGTAATTTACCATAGACATCTATCAATCAAGTTACTTCAATAATGTTTGAAATAGAGGAAAAGAAAACTGTGTCAGCAAGAAATGGATTTGAAAGCTGACTCTATATTCGCAAGAGCACTCCTACAATTCATAACTTACATATATCAGGAAAGGGTTTTCAGGAACATGACACTGAGTCCCCATGAACAAGGAAAATAAGAATACAAAAGCAAAACACAAAGTTATATCTACACTCCATTTTTGAGACATATTTTCTATGTATAGGATTTGGAAGTGATTTTTTTTATCTTAGTGCTTTTAAGATGTCAATTCATTATCTTCAAGTTTACATAACTTCTGAGAAGTCAGGTATCTTGCTTGCCTTTCTTCTATGAGTATCGTTTTCTTTTTTCCTTGGTGCTTACAAGATACTTGCTTGGTTCTAGTATTTAGTAATTTTACTATTATATACCTAAGAGTGTGTTTGTGTGTATATCCTTTTGTATGTTCTTTCATATTAATTCCTGCTTAGTTTCTGGGATTTTTTTGTAGTTTCTCTTCATTATTATGGGAAATTTCTTAGATTTTGTCTTTCAAATCTTTCTTCTGCTATGCTATTTTTCTATTTTCCTTAGTAGATTCTAATTATGTGTGTTAGATTATTTCATGTCACAGCTGTAGATGATTATCAGTTTCATTTTCTTACACCTTTTGAATCCATTTTCCCCTTTGGTGTAATCAATCAAGATGATTTTATGGTGAATTATCAATTTTTATTATCTTTCTTTGAGAGTGGACATTAAAAAAGTATTATTTTTACTCCTATTAATTCTTTCTTTTTTGCTATTTTCAGTTAGCTCCATCTAGTTTTCCTCCTTTTGCTGAAATCTTCTGTTTGTTTTGCAGAAGGTACAACATTTCTTTTGGAGTCTTACCTGTTTTAATCATTTTTTTTTTTACAGTTTAATCTAATGTTGGTGACATCTAGGTTGTATCTATCTGTTTTTGGCTCAGTTATAACCTTATAGCAGGTGGGTTTCATTTTTTTCTTACAATTTTTATTGAATGTTGATTCTGTTATATGAAATGGAAGAAACATAAGCAAAAGATGCTATGACTGAGTATAATTCATTTGTCAGGATGTCACTGTGGACTCTTCATGGGTCTGCTTGTTTTCTTGTTTTGCATGACCACATTCAGAGACATAAAAGACTTCAAATTTCATCAGTAGTAAGATTTGATTACGTACAGATAGAATGGAGGCTGCAGAGTGGGGATTCTCTCATTTCTCTTACCCCACTCCCAACTTTTAGTTTTTAGCTTTTAGCCTCACACATGGTCTCAGAACAGGCTCTGCTCAGCCACCGAGTGATTTTCTGTTGCTGGATACCAGATGGTCGATGATGGGAAGGTGCTCTTTAAGGGGACCAGGTGATGCTGAGGATTGAACTAAGGGACTTCTAACTGAGCTACATTCCCTGTGCTCTCTTTCTCTTTAGCGGGACTCTCTCTCAGCCACAAATTTGCCCACATTCCACTCGATGTCTGCTTGGACAGGGGCTTTTTATTCTGTCATGCTACTACTTCATGTCCTACTACTTTATAAACCACCTATAAAAGATGGTTTATATTTGAAATTTGCAGCATGAAACTGCATGTTATCAAAATATCTATAGTTTCATGTGTAGCCACATAGAAAAAAGACCACAGTACATAGAAGAGTATAGCATAACTATGTGCTCCTTATTCTATGTATTTATTACAGGATCAACAGGGTCTCACTACACAGATGAGGCTCATAGTGTTCCTCCTATTTTCAGTTTCCCAAGCGCTGGGATTACAGGTGTGTGCCACCACACCCAGTCTCTAACACAAACAGAGAAAGAAGACAGAGAACAAATTTAAACAATACATGACAAAAATTATCTCATATATGTAAATGCATATATATTGCCTCATTTAATTTAGTTTTCTTGAGAATAATATTATACTATGATTTTATATTTATTTAAAGTTAACATTGTGCACAATAATTTTGGTTTAGTAAGACAAAAATCTCTCGAAATTTATTCCCATCAGTAGTTCTTTTCTGTCAGGAACAGCCATCTACTATAAACTGAGCATGCAATACTCTTTTGCCACTACCACTCAGATTTTATGTGGCAATCAGTAGAATATAAATAAAACAACTTGTAACTTCCTTGCAAAAGAATCACAAAGCTGCCATTTCTTTAGAAATTCTTCTTGCACTAAATTAAGTTTAATTAGTTCTATCACCACTAACAATTATTAAAGGAAAGAGTGGCCAAGTGACAGTACTGTGGAAAATAAGCTCAAAGGCTATCGACATTTGGCTGATGACGTTTCAAGTTTGTTCTAAGTAGGGTGGAGCCTCAGACTACCACTGCCTAGGTACAGTGGCAAGTTAGTGTGCTCTGGACTTAAATTTTATTCATTTGTAAACAAGCATAGTAATATCATCATTAAAATATGATTAAATAAGCAAAATTTATTCTGCTTACTATTTTACCTTATACAGAATAAAAAAATCACTGCAAATCTTTTATTAATTCTGTGATTTTGAGAAAGCCACTTCCTTGTTACCTACCTCATTTTTTTCTAACCTGATGATCATATTTTGAACCTATCTATAAAATAGAATAAATATATTGGGCTGGCCAGATAACTCAGCTGACTAAAAAGCTGGCTTAGGTAGACACAGAGGCCTGGGTTCGATCCCTGGCATGCCATGCTGGCCCCACCCCCTGGGTTTGTGGAGAAGGTCATTGAGACTGGGCATGGTGGCACACCACTGTATTCCTAGCTCTTGGAAGGCTGTGAACAGGTGGGTCATTATGAGTCTGATTGACAGTATAGATTCTTTAGACCCTGTCCTAAATACTAAATAAATAAATAAATAAATTTTAAGAGATAATGTGTGATCTGAGTGTTGTGAGGCACCTATAGTACCAGCACCCAGGAGGCTGAGGCAGAAGTATCTGAAATTCCATCCCACACTGGTGAACTGAGCAATTTAATATCTTTCAAACTAAAAATTAAATAAATTCTGAAGATACAGTTTAGTTCAGAGGTCCTGTGTTCGAGGTCCAGTACTACAAAAAATTATCTATCTACCTTACCTATCTATTTTCCATTTATAATACATGAAATCTTCTCAAATAAGTTGTCTTATTTTGTAAAATTATTTCTTTATACTGAGTATTTCTTTTGTTCTAGAAAAATGAGTATACGGATGGAACATTACTAACCTGAAAGATATTATGGACATCACACCATAGTGATTAGGTAAGTAACAATGTGTTTTTTGGTCCAAAGAAAAATTAATTTAGGTCTGGGGATATAGTTCAGCAGCATTGTATATGCAAGCAAAAGGTCCTGAGTTTGAGTCCCCACACAACCACATTCTCCACAACAAAAAAAAAAAAAAAAAAGGAAAGAAAAGAAAAGAAAAATGAGCATAAAAACTTAGGATTTTATTATTGTAGGTGCTGTTACTTTTCTAGGCACTTTTTAAAAATATGATTGTTCTTTTCTGTGAATAGGCTGTATATCTTCTTCACCTGAATGGCTGTCCGACACATAAACTGGTCCACATAGATACAAAGCATGGCACATACAATCCTGCATATGGAACTGAATTATAGGAAGGAGCATTCCAGTGTTCTGCAAACTTAGGTACTTCTGAGTATCAGGAAGCAGTTGGATTGTAAGGATCCAGTTTTAGATATAATTTAGTAGCAACATAAGTACATAAACTCAAATTTTAAGTGATAAATGAATTAATAATAAGAAGTTATGGCAATTTCAGGTTTATGATTTCTATTGAGATATTTCCCAAAAGCTCTGTATGATCATGGGTAGAGTTTTAGAGAAGAGATTGGATTTGGATCTCAGGGCCTGAGTCTGCTGATAAGCTAATAGCTGATTTAAAAAAAAATTAATTTTATTGAGAAAGAAATAGCAATGAGACAGTTTCAAAATAGGTTAGTAGGACAGTGACAATAATTAATACATTGCATATTGTTGTCTTCACAATAGTTATTCATAGTACAAGATGCAGACATGATATGTACAAAAAATGAGTAGTACAAATTTTTTTTCTCGATGAATTAAGAGAAAGTAGCTGTACATCTATCTTAACTATTTTGTATATACAGATACAAAATGGTCCTTCATTTGTATCTTTTCTTGTTTAGTTTTGTCAGAGATGGGTATTCTATTGCCATTTAAATATTGTAGGTGCATGAATTCAGAAAAATAATCCAATATAGTCCAGTAGTCCATAATACTAGGGGTTATCCATAGGACTGGCAATGTCAGAAGTTGTTGAATTGAGTCTTTTACAGTTCAGCATATTAATATGGTTTTACCTTTTAAACCTCATTTTTATACTCTTCTGCTGGATGGTTAAGACCAAGATAAATTAAGACTTATATAGCAAGAAATGTAACTTCTGTATTTGATAAGGTCAGTCAAATCCCCTCAGGATTTACCCTGAAACCCTGTACTGCACTTTGTAGATCCTTTGTCAGTGTCAGCCATGTGGATGTCATAGCCATTGCATGAACAATTTGCTCTCTGTGAAAGCCTGAGAGAATGTTTTCTATCCATGTGACTCTCTTTAGGCACACTCTACATCATCAAACACTTTCCTCTGTGGCCCATAATATCCTTGATCAGAAGATCTGGGACACTGCTGAGTTATAGGATGTTACAGTACAGGTTCGCTTATGTCTAAGACATTTGATATTCAGACAGATAAGGAGGTTAAGCTCAACTACCTATGTTATAGGTTAATAATATCATTAAGCTTCTCTTCCAGAGGGTTAACAACTTAAGTTTGCAGACCAAAAATCAGCAAAAAGAAGGGCTGCAAGGACAGCCAACATTTTGGCCCTAGCCATTCAAGGTCAATGAGGACTCATGACTTGTTGATAAGAGATGATCTGGTCACAAAAGTTGAGTCGCTAAGGGTGTGGCCTGGAAGGGTTTATCTTCTCTCTGCTTTATACTGCAGACCCTGCTTCCTCTCTGCCACACCTCTCTGTGCAGCCACCAGGCTTTAGAACTAGCTGGCTATGGACCCATACATCTATAAACAGGTGGTGGGATTGTCTCACCAACAGGAAAAAAATAAAGACTTTCCTCTCTCCTTTTCTATTATACTTAATCTCAACAATATTGGAAATCTACCCCACATGACTTCTTTTCTTGCTTGTATTTGGTGTTTATTGCTTACAGAATTGATATTATTCTTACATTTCCTAATTAATGTGCACAGATGTGATATGTTCGTTTCCCCTTCTTTGGTGTTTGGCCGTTGTCTGACTGGCTGTTCTGGTTTATCTCCATTCCATTCCATCTCCAGTTTACAAAAGTGCTGTTGAAATTGTTTCATGAGTTATGTTAAAAAATTGTGTTTTTATATAAAAATAAGTCACTTTTTCATTTCACAGGATAATAGCATTGTTCCTAGTTATGAGCTCATAGTTTATTTTAAATGTGAACATTATATATAATGATAGGCTTGGACATCGTTTCTTAAAGTAAAAGATAACATTTAATTTAGCCTTGGATCGGTTTTTAATCTGACTTGTTCTGCAGGGAAATATTAATTCTTGAATGAAAAAAATAGTTTAATTATCAAACACTTTTGTCAGGGAAATATTACACAAAACTCAGAAATGTTTGTAAAGTTCACAAGGAGGCAATATTTGTTAAAGGAATAAACATTAGTGAGTGAAAGCTCAGCTTACACAGCTTTTGACAGGGTGGTAATATGTGCTGAATGTCGAAATATTTATTACCCTTTCAATAAAATAAATGGAGTGGTGGCTTTTCACCCTATTTGAGCAAAAGATGGAAAACACAAAATGATTTTTGAATCAAAACCACAGCATGTGAATGTGTTTTCTCTTTTCCCCTTTCATTAGTGGCCTTTGGGCATCTGTACAGCAAGGTATCTTAGAATCCTCTTTTCACAGCTCAGATGTCAGTAAAAGGTTCAACAATCCCATGTACTTAATAGTTTTTTTTCCTTCTTTCTGTGCAAATGTGTGCTTGTGTGTGTTCTTTCATAATTTTATTGAGAAACAAATAGCAATGAGACATTTTCAAATCAAATTGGTAGGACAGTTTCAATAATTAACACATTGCATACATTCTTCCTACTGGTTAACTGCTGTACAAGATGTGGACATGATATTCTATTTACAAACACCATTAGAACAAATCCCTCTATTCATTAAGAGAATTAACTACATACCTATTCTAACCACTTTGAATACACAGATACCAAATGGATATTCATCTGTATCCCCTTTTTTTGTAAAGTTCTGTTATTTGAATATTATAGGTGTGTAAACTCAGTAAAATATTCTAAAAGAGTCCAGTAGCCCATAATAGTATTGGCTCTTCTGCTTGACTGGCAATGTCAGAAATTGTTGACCTGAGTCCCCTACAGCTCAACATAACAGCATGGCTTTACTTCTTATATTTCGTTTTTAT
>NW_004524658.1:4995745-5010029 GCF_000260255.1 Octodon degus
CTTGCCCTATTTAGTTGTTTTCTTCTGATCTCATTCGTGGAGTTCTGATCATTTTGGTCCCTCTCTAGAACATCTTTCAGTAGCCTGTGTAGGGTTAGCTTTGTCATCACGAAATTCTTTAGCTGTTCTTTGTCATAAAAGTACTTTACTTCTTTGTAGCAATTATAACGTTAACACCTACTGAAGTTCAGGTGCAGATCTACAAAGTTTGGATTTATCCAGCTGTGCCTTGCTTGGGTCTGGCTGCTGTGCTCTGTTCCTTCCTGTTGCTGCCTTTGAGGGTGAACCTGTTGTGCCCCTCTGGAAAGATGTTCTGACTCTGGACTGGCTGGTGGTTCTGCCCCCTACACTCTCGGCAGGGATTGCACCTGCAGAGTTTCACCCAGGCCTGTATGCCAGGCCTGAGCTGAGCCTGAAAGGGACAAGGTAGAGTAGTGGGGAGAGGCACCTATCCCACACACTCACTGGGCCTGGGCTAGGACTGGATCTGGGAGTTCCCGGAACGCGGCAAAAAATCCTACTTGGTGCGCGAGTTAGGGGTTACTCCAGTTTTAGGGGGGCGTCCCAAGTGGGTGGAAGAGTGTCTCACCCATGCTGCACCTGGGCTGTGACCAGTATGTCCCGCCGGCACAAGGTAGCCGGAAGCTCTCCCACACACACCGGGCCTGGTCTAGTACTGGGTCTGGGGGTTCCTGGAACACGGCAGAAATTCCTACTCTGTGGGCAGGGTGGGGGAGGATCTGAGGAGTGGTGGGGGGCCATCCCAAGGGGGTGGAAGGGGTCTCACCCATGCTGCTCCTGGGCTGAGATCAGTAGATCTGCCTGCGCAGGGTAGCCTGAAGCTCTCCCACACCAAGAGTGTGTATTTGTGTGAATGTGTGTCTAAGTTTTTCTCTTGAGCTATCAAGCAACTATTAAAAACCACCATCATTGGGATCACGAGTTTACAGTGCTAAAGGGATCTGTGAGATATTGGTACAGAGCCAGGAACACAAGCTTTTTTTTTTTTTTTTTTTTTTTTTTTTTTTTTAAATCTACTTTTTGAATTAAAGAGAAAATGTGCCAAAGCAGTGTAGCTTAACTAGGCCTTTGAAGGCACCATATATATGATAAGACACAGAGAAAAACACACATAAAGTAGACTAAGAACTGACTTGAATCTCGTATGTATTTTAAAGAACCTTCAAAAAGAACAAGGACGTGGGCTTGGGAGGTAGCTCAGCAGCATAAGTGCCTGCCTGGCAAGTGCAAGGTCCAAGTTCGATCATGGGTACCACTAACTAAGTAAACAAATATGAAATTTTTGGTTCTTTGCTCCAGGAATATACCTTTAAAACAAAGTTTCACAGAGTTTGATGATACATCTGCATCTGTCTCAGAACTGGCCAGGCATGATGATTTAAAATATACGCTTCAACTAACTTCAGTTAGGCAAATGGAAGCTATTTTTTGGTGTCCCAAGAAATCTAAGCAACTGCCACTCAAGCATGGGGTGGAATCTGAAGACCAAGGCTGACACAAAGGGCCCTTCAATATTCTTTTGATTTTGCAAAGATGAGTGCTTCCACAGTAAAGCTGGATGTGTGCTATGAAGTTTTTACATATTATTTTTCAGTCATTCAAAGTGTACCTTATTTGGATTTCGTTCTTTCTCAAGTTGATTTGATCCAGAGAATCATAATCCTGACCTGAAATTATTTTTATGTACTTTCGTCTGTATACACACACACACATGCACACACACACATGCACAAACACACACACATGCACACACACTATGTAGGCACTGTACTGAGAATTTCACTTAAGATGTGTACAGAAACTAGTTATTTTAAAATTGTGTGCCTTTTTAACTATCTCTGCTGTTTTAAATACCATGTGGGCCCTTTGTAGCCACAGACCAGGCCCTGCATATGTGTGAGACCATCCACACACTGGCGTGAACCTCGTGCATCAGACAGGCCTACTATGGAACCCTGTGGCAGAATTCCCTCAGAGATGCTAGACCCACCCAGTCAATGTAGAAGCTGAACATCATAGCAGAGGGGTGCTGCAGCTTCATTTCCATAGGCTACAAGAGGAAAAGCAGAGAACAGCAGCCAGACCCAAACAAGGCCCACCTGGATGAGTTCAAACTTGGTAAGTCCAGACCTGCTAAGCTGAGACACTTTGATAGACCCAGATCTACAAAAGCATCCTCTCTCTTTCTCTCTTGAGTGAGAGAGGGGGGCAAAAGGTAACCAGCGTGAACTAGTATGTCTGGAAGATCCTATGTACATCAAGGGGATGTGATCAGATAGAATGTACGGGAACTAATTAAAATACAAACCCCAACTTAATATCTGCTCAGCTACACAGACATAATGTTTGTTCTTATAGTCTAAAATACAAACCCATTACTTACAAAAGGCTGTCAACAGCTAAATATCATTACCCATTATTAGTGTTCCTAATTGTTGTTCTCTAAATACAAAACTGTAATTGCCTTAACCACGCAATCTCTATAGGGTAAGAATATTGATAGATGCTAAAGTAATAACTGCACCAAAGCTGTACACCAAAGAACAGAGAACAGTGCTTTAAAAATGACAAAGAGAAGGAGCAGAATGAATTCTCAACCCATAGCCCTCCCACAACAAATACAGGAGACACTAGCATAGAAGAAACTGAAAATCACCTACCTGAAATTTCTGAAATGATAGTGTCTAAACAACTGCTGAAAGGTATAGAAGAAATCAGATCAGAAATAATCTCTGAAGTAAAAAAATGATAACTATAATGAAAGAATTACTAAGTGCTTCTAAACAAGACACAAATAAAAATAGAAGACTATAGAAAAATGATGGAATCCTTAAATGAGCAATATAAGAAAGAAATAGAATGCATGTAGCAGATTCAAAGAGATATACAGGAAATTAAAACCACAATCATAAGCTCGCAAAACTGTTTGAATGAAAGTGAAGACAGACTTTCAGATCTTGAAGAAACCATTGTAGCTAGTTGAAAGGTAAGAAAATGATCTCTTAAAATCGACTAGGATACAAGAAACAAATATTTAACATGTGCAAGACAATGCAAAGATGAACAATTTATGAATAATAGGCATCAATAAGAAAGAAGGAGTCGATACAAATGATATAAAAAGAATATGGGCTGAAATAATAGCAGAAAACTTCCCAAATATGGAGAATCAATCTGAAATTCAGGTAACCGAAGCATATAGAACTCCAAATAACATCAACCAAATTAAAACCAAACCCAGTCGTTTAATAATCAAGATTCCAGAAATTCAGCATAAGAACAATATAGTAAAAGCCACTGGAGAAAAGGAGCAGATCACATTTGAAGGAAAGCCAAGAGGAATAATGGAAGATTGCTTTTCACAAACCTTCAAGTAGAAAAGCATGAAACAAAGTACTACAAGTCTTGCAACAAAATAAATTCCAGCCCATACTGAAACATTCTGCAAAACTCTCTTTCAAGTTCAATGGAGAAGTGAAATATTTCCACGACAAAGAACAACTAAAGAATTTCATGAGTTCAAAGCCAACCATACACAGACTACTAAAAGATTTTCTAGAGAGGGACCAAAATGACCATAATTCCATGAATGAGAATGGAAAGAAGCACCCAAAAAGGACAAATGATTAAACATAGGGAAAAAGGGGGTACAGAACAACAGGTAAATAACGTATTATAAGGCCATACATCTCAATTATAACCATGAATATAAATGGACTCAATTCACCAATTAAAGTAAATAGACTGGCAGAATAGATTAAGAAGCAAAATCCAACAATATGCTGTATAGAAGAAACACACTTAACTCAAATAAATTCATAGCCTGAAAGTCAAAGGATGGAAAACAATACTACATACTCCCACATATTAGAATACAGCAGGGGTAGAAATCCTGTTCACAGGTATTGTGAAATTCAAGCCAAGAATGATCAAACAAAATAAAGAAGGCCACTATATACTGGTAAAGGGAAAACTACAAGAAGAGGTAACAGTCATCAATATGTATGCAACAAACACAAGAGCACCCAACTATATATGAGAAATCGTAGTGGACATAAAAAATCTAATATCCAATACCACAATATTAACAGGAGACCTTAACACCCTCTTATCTCAAAACGATAGGTCAAGCAGACAAAAAATGAGACAAGAAGTTGCAGAACTGAACCAGAACTTGGAACAAATGGACTTAGTGGACATACACAGAGAGTTCCACACAACCGCAGCTTAATATACATTTTTTTCTTCTGCACATGGGTCATTTTCTAAAATAGACCATATACTAGTACATAGGTATAAGCAAGAGAACAGAAATTATCCCATGCATATTATCTGACCACAGTACAATGAAACTGGAAATAAATGACAAAAGAAACTACAAAAAAACTATAAATACATGGAATTAAACAACACATTCCTCAGAAGCCAGTAGGTTACAGTTGAAATTTAACAAGAAAAAAACAATATCTACAATTCCATGAAAATTCAAGTACAATTTATCAGAATTTATGGTATGCAATGAAAGCAGTTCTCAGAGGGAAATTCATGGCAGAGAACTCACACATTAGAGAAACAAAACAGGAACAAATAAATACTCTAATGCTGTACCTCAAACATTTAGAAAAAAGAAGAGCAAACCAAACCCAAAGTCCTAAGACAGGAGGAAATTATAAATATACTAGAGCAGAATTTAATGCAACTGAGACAAAGAAAAAATTAATGCATTTGTGATGAACAAAACAATACAAAAATTAATGGATCAAACATCTGGTTCAGGGTTTTAACCAAATAGCTCAGTGACTTAAAGTGCCTACAAGTAGGCACAGGGGCTAGGGGATTGATCCGGGGCCCTGCCATGCCAACCCTGCTGCCAGGGCATGCTGAGATGGCAATTGAGATTGGCCCCTGCCTGCAATCCCAGCTCTTGGGGGCTATATGCAGGTGGATCACTACAAGTCCGATATAATAGTGAGACCCTGATCACACTGTAGACCCTTCCATAAAATAAAAAAGCTGGTTCTTTGAAAGATTAAATGGAATTGATAAGCCCCTAGCTAACCTCATCCAAAAGAGGAAATCAAAAACTCAAATACAAGAAATAAGGAATGAAAAGGGTGAAATTGCCACAAACCCTGTGGGAAGATCATCAATAGCTACTATGAAAATATTTACTTTCAGAGAATCAAAGACACAGAAGAAATGGATAGATTCCTAGAGAGGTACAAATATCAAAACTGAGTCAAGAGGACATAGGAACTATCAATGACCCAGTAATAGCCAATGAAATTCAAAATGTAATAATAAAAAATCACTTATCATCAAAGAAAAGCCCAGTCCTGATGGATTCACAGAATTCTATAAGAAATTTGCAGAAGATACAATCCTAATACTCCTCAAGATCTTCAGTGAAATTGAAAAGGAAACGATACTTCCAAAATCATTCCTAGAGGTAAGTATTATACTGATACCAAAACCAGAGAAAGATGCAATTAAAAAAAGAAAACTATAGGTCAATCGCCCTCGTGAACACATATAGGCAAATATTCTCAATAAAATCCTAGCAAATAGAATACAGTACATCAGAATTATATACCTTGGCCAGGTAGGATTCATCCCAGGGATGCAAGGATGGTTCACTATACACAAATGTATAAATATAATACACCAATTCAATCGAGCTAATTCCAAAAGTCACATGATCATCTCTATTCATGCAGAAAAGACCTTTGATGAAGTCCAAAACTCATTCATGCTTAAAGCTCTACAGAAAATTGGAATAGATACCCTCTACCTCAATCTGATAAGAGTCATTTATGACATTCCCACTGTACATATAATACTAAATTGGGGAAAAATGGAAAACTTTTACTCTCAGATCAGGTACAAGACAAGAATATGCTATTCAAAATACTTCAGGAATCATTAGCTAGAGCTATTAGATGAGAAAAATAAAATGAACATGAATGGCTAAAGAAGAAGTTAAATTATTATTATTTGTAGATGGCATGATACTCTATTTGGAAGACCCCAAAGCCTTCAATAAGAAGCTCCAAGAATTAAAAACTAAATTCAGTAGCACTGCAGGTAATACAAAGTCAATACTGAAAGGTCAATAGCATTCCTCCCCACAGATAACTACCACACTAAGTGAGAAATTAGAGAAACAATATATTTTGCTATAGCACTGCAGAAAATGTAATACTTAGGAATTAATCTAGCTGTAGAAATGCAAGATCTATGCATTGAAAATTATAGCACTCTGGAAAAAAAGAGATGGTAGATATTCCCTGCTCTTGGATAGGAAAAACCAACATTGTGAAGATGGCCATACTCCAAAAAGTGATACACAGATTTAATGCAATCTCTATGAAAATATCACCAACATAACTCACGAACCTAGAGAAAATTTTCTAAAATTTATTTTAGAAAATAAAAAATTTAGGACCCACAAAAGACCTAGAATAGCAATAGCAATCCTGGGCAAAAAAGAAAAGGCAGGAGGCATTACAATTCCTGACTTGAAATTAAACTACAAAGTTACTGGGATAAAATCAGCATGGTGTTGGTAAAAGGTAGACCTGAGGATCAGGGGAATAGATTAGAAGATGCAGAAGCAACTACAAACACACTCACTCACCTTATCTCTGACAAAGGGGCAAAACATGCTTACTGGAAGAAAGACATCCTCTTTCAAAAATGGTGCTGGACAAACTATTTTAACTGTCCTACTAATTTCTTTTGAAGCTATCTCACTACTATTTCTTCATTAATAAAATTAATTTAAAAACTCAAATACTAGTCATATTATTTAGTGTAACAAAAGTACTTTATTTATTTACTTAATTTTATTTTTTTGGGCAGAACTGGGGATTGAACTCAGGCCCTTGTGCTTGCCAGGGAAGCACGTATTTCACTTAGCCAAATCCCTGGGCCCAAGAAAAGTACTTTTAAGTTTGTCGTTTCTATATTTAGAATCAAATTATGTATGTATGTATGTATGTATGTATGTATGTATGTATTTATTTATTTATTTATTTTAACTTTATTGAGAAACAAATAGTAATGAGATAGTTTCAAAACCACTTAGTAGGACAATTTCAATAATTAATACATTTCATATTTTTGTCTTCATAGTGGTTATTCATAGTATAAGATGCAGACATGATATCTGTCCAAACACTATTAGTACAAATATTTCTTCTCTTTCAATAGAGAGAAAGCTGTATATCTATTGTACCTATTTTGTATATACAGATACAAAATGATCCTTCATTTATATCCCCTTTTTTGGCTTAGTTTTGCCAGAGATGGGTATTCCATTGCCATTTAAATATTGCTGGTGCATGAATTCAGAAAAATAATGAATATAACCCAAGTAGTCCATAATGCTAGTGTGATATCCATAGGACTGGCAATGTCAGAAGTTTTTGACTTGAGACTTTTACAGCTCAGCACATTAATATGGCTTTACTTTATATACCTCATTTTCATACTTTTCTGCTGGATAGTTAAGACCAAGATAAAGCAAGACCTATATAACAAGAAATGCAACTTTTGTACTTGACAAGGTCAATCAAATCTCCTCAGGATTTAGTCTGAAACCCTGTAGTGCAGTTTGTATATCTTTTGTCCGTGTCAGGCATGTAGATAAGTCATGGCCATTGCTTGACCAATTTGCTCTCTGTAAAAGCCTGAGAGAATGTTTTCTCTCCATGTGACTCTCCTTAGGCACACTCTGCATCATTGATCACTTTTCTGGGTGGTACCATAATCTCCTTCATTAGTAAATTTAAGACACAACTGAGTTACTTGACATTACAGTACAGGTTCTCCTATGTCCTGAGTCTTCACTGACCTTGAAATCTACAGCCAGAATTTCAGCTGTCCTTGCAAACCTTTTTCTCTAATATTTGGTTTGCAAGCTTAAGTTGTTAATCCTCCAGAAGAGAAGCTTAATATAATTACCCTGTAACATGGGCAGTTGAGCTTAACCTCACTATCTGTCAGAATATTAAACATCTTAGATGTAGCATGAAACAAATAATTTTCCATCAAGTATTTATCTGTTAAACTTTATATCTCTACAAAATGTGAAGAAAAATAAAGGAAAATATTAAAAAATAAAAAATGGGAATAAACAATTACTTATTTTTACACAGAAATTTAGAAATCTAACCATTAGAAATCTAACCATGTTCAGCATTGTTGCAGGAAAGTCCCATGACATTTTTTTTATTGTCTCTTATTCATTTATTACCCTTTTATTTTAAATGAACTTTTACTTGAGAGACAGTATAGCAGTAATTGGTATGATATGACAAGCAGTACATAATTAGAAGACCAGAATGACACCCATTCCAAGCATGACCCTAGTATTACACATTACTATCCTCTGTGCAGTTGCTTAGTTCAGAGGTATCAGCATACATCGTTAGTCAGGGTGAGAATACTACCAATTAACTGCTAGTTTCAAAAAACTGCTAAAGTTTCTCAGGATCATTGCCTTAACCATTCAGTACATATAAATGTATGCCTTTGTCCCTGTCATGTTTCCTACATTTTCTCCTTGTCTTCTCTTCATTGTCTAATCCTTAACTTCTTGTTTTCCTTTTAATTGTTTTCTACCTTTTTATTTTTATTTCTTTTTTGAGTTCTGACGCTAGGGAAACTGTGTGATATTTACACATGTGAGTCTTGTTTTTTTTTTTTCACTTATGAGTATATCTTCAATTGGCATCCATTTAAATATGAAGGTTTTTAGTTTGTCATTCTTTATAGCTGAGTAGTACTCCATCATATAAAAATACCACAACTTTTCAATCCATTCCTCAGGTGATGGGCATCTTGGTTGTTTCCAAGATTTGGCTATCACAAATGTGATGCTATAAACTTAGGTGTACATGTATCACTATGATATGACATTTTAAGTTCTTCTTGGAAAATTCCCAGTAGGGGAATAGTTTGTTTGAATGGGATTTTCAGTCCTAGTTTTTGCAGGAATCTCCACACTGATTTCCATAATGTTGCACCAGTCTACATTCCTATGAGCAGTAGAGAAGGGTTCCTTTTTCCCCACAGCCTCCCCAACATTTGTTGTTGGTTGATTTCTTTATGATAGCCATTCTTTCTGGACTGAGATGATTTTAATTTACATTTCACAGATGGCTAGTGATGTGGAGTATTTTTCATATATTTATTCACTTCTTTAATTTTGTCCTCTGAGAAGTGTGTGTTCATCTTGGATGCCCAATTGTGAATTGGGTCTTTAAATTGTGGGGCCCTAATGCTTTTTGGTTCTTTATGAGTTCTAGAGAGCAGTCCTTTGTCTGAGCGTTTGTTCGTTAAAATTTTTTTATCATAAATATTTGCTTTATTTTTATGATTACAAATTTAAAAATAATTGCATCATTCTAATAGTTGTTTCTTCAAAAGTAGCATGCTTCATTAAAAGAAACACTGAAGTGTGGAATCTTTTTAAAGAAATAATCATTTTTACTAACAGGTACAGGAGCCAGATCTCTACATCAATTAATAGGGTGTGAATCACTTACAGGTCTAGTTCCAATACAAATAAAGATATACACATGTAGGTTGGACTGATTCTGCCTATTCCATTAAAATACTTCCATTCTCAAACTATTACCTACTTAAATTCTAAAAATGCTCTTTCCTAGGTACCCTCTTTAGTCAATGATTTATTAGCAGTTCATATGTTGTTCACTTAACTGACACTACACAGTGAGGAAACAGAACTCGGGATATTAAAGACCTTTATCTCTTTTCAAACACTCTACACTATAAAACTTAGCCTTTACATTTAGATCTTTATAACTTGCAAGTACCCTGAGTGTCTCTCAATCTGTTTTCCTCCTTCAAACTTCTAAACAGAACATTGTTTCTTAGTACTAATAGTATAGAATTAAACACACAAACAAAAACATCCAGGTTCAATGTTTTATATACAGTGAAGTAAAATGACCAAAGAAATAAAATTTGTTACATGGAATCATTATTTTCCCTTTTTAAATACTGGTTCTTTCCATTAATACTACTTCAGATTTAAGGTGTCTGTGTGCATGAGTTTTTACAGAATCTCCAATTTTATTATAATGGTTTCTCCTCACACAACTTAGTATGCATTTGTATTCTGCCTTGTTTGAATAAGGCTGGAAGGTTTTACAAGAAACACATTTTATCATTGTATAAACAGTCAAAAAGGCTAGGCAGGCGCAGGGACCCACGATACCACATGCCATGTCAGACCCAGTCCTGGGCACACTGAGCCAGCCACCGACATCGGGCATGGTGGTGCAGGCCTGTAATCCCAGTGCTGGGGAGGCTGAAAACGGGAGGATCACTACAAGTCCCAGCTGTGCAGTGAGACCTTGCACTAAGCACCACAATCCAACTCATGAAACTTCTAGCATAGTCATAGATCTGTACAATGCCATCCCAGTCACTTTTAAACATTTAATCATCTCAAAAAATAAAGCATGGGCTGGAGAGATAGCTCAGTAAAATAAGTGCTTGCCTGGCAAGCTCAGGGTCCTGAGTTCAATCCCCAGTACCTCAAAAAAGGAAATAAAGCAAACCTTTATTACTTTCTAACCCTTATTACTCCTAGTCTTATGTAAAAATTGTTCTACTTTATGTTTAATATAGATTTAACTACACTGACTTTGCACATAAATGGTGTCGTACAATGCCTGGCCTTTGATGACCAGCTTCTTTCACATGTCTGCAAGGTCCATCCATGCTGTAGGGTGTATCAGGATTTCTTTCTTTTTCATGGTCAAATAAAATTCCATTGCAGGAATCTGCCAAATTTTACCATTTCTCCAGTTGAAGGACTTCATGTTTGTTTCTACCTTCAGGGTATTATGATAGATCCTGCTATGAATACTCATATACAAGCAATTTTGGTGGACAATCTCGGGCATATATCTGGAAGTGGAATTGTTGGATTCTGTTCTTTTTTCTTTTTTTTTTTCAGCTAAATGTGTTTAATAGAAATATTAAAATAATCATTTCCTGATTGCTGAAACCATGGAAGAATATGCCTTTTATAGTCAAAAGTTTTTACATGCAATAGGTAATTTTGTTATGACATTCATTAAGTATAGACTATATTTCAAAATAAGTTTATATAGATTTTAAAAGGAATAGGCTCAAACATAGAATTTAAATATCATTACAGTTACAGTGTATGCTGCTGGCATACCATATTCACAGCTTTTTTTTGTGGAACCAGGGATTGACAAGACCCTTGTGCTTGCCAGGGAAGCGCTTATTCCACTGAGCCATCTCCCTGGCCCAAAAGCTAGACTTTTGAAATCAGCTCTGAAATAAATCCCTTTTCATTAACACATTCACCAGTCAAGTCTGTTCTTGTAGGACAGAAGTGGGAGTGAGGGAACCCTTCACAAGGACAAGCTCCACATGTCAGCAGCAAACTTGCAGTACACTAAGCTGGAGACGATATCCCAAGAGCCTTTTCCACATTTCTACGTTGTCTTTTCACTTTGTTGATAATTTCTTTTGAAATGCAAAAACTTCTCAATAAGAGGAGGTCCCAGTTGTTAATTCTTTCTAGTGTTTCCCATGTGATTTGATTTTGTTCATGCACTCTTTGCCTACCCTTATGTCTTCAAGCATTACTCCTACTTTCTCTTCCATGAGATTTAGTGTTTATGTTTTAATGTTTGGATCTTTAATCCATTTTGACTTAGCTTAGTGCATGGTGATAGAGTTGGGTAAAGTTTCAGTTTTCAGCATGTAGAGAGCCAATTTTTCTTGATCCATTTGTTAAAGAAGCTATCTTTCTTCCAGTAAGCATGTTTGTTCATTTTGTCAAAGAGAAAGTGTGTTTTTATAGACTTCTACATTTTCTTATCTATTCCATTCATCGTCAGGTCTATTTTGTTGCCAATATCATGCTGATTTTATCACAGTAGCTTTGTGGTATAGTTTTAAGCCAGGAATTTTAATGTCTCCTGCCTAGTCTTTGTTGCCCAGGATTGCCTTTGGTATTCTAGGTCTTTTGTGCTTCCAAATAAATTTTAGGAATGATTTCTATATGTCTGTGAGGTATGTTCATGGTAATTTGATAGGGATTACATTAATTTTTATAAGAATTTTTGGAGTATGGCAATCTTCACCATGTTGGTTCTTCCTATCCAGCAGCAGTGAATACCTTTCCATTTTCTGAAATGCTCTATGATCTGTTTTTTCATAGTACTGAAATTTTCCTTGAATAGATTTTTGACTTCTTTAATTACACTTATTCCATGGTACTTCATTTTCTGTGGTTCTATTGTAAAAGATATTGTTTCTCTAATTTCCCTGTCAGCTTGTTTGTTATCTGTGTATAAGAATGCTATTGACTTTCAGATATTGACTTTGTATCCTGGTATTCTACTGAATTTGGTTATTAATTCTAGTAGCTTCTTGGTGGAGTTTTTTGCGTCTTCCAAGTAAAGTATCATGTCATCTGCACATAATAATAGTTTACTTTTTTCTCTACCTATTCTTATTCCTTTTATTTCTCTCCCTTGTCTAATGGCTCTTGCTAGTGATTAGAGTCAAGTCTTTGCTATGCAGTTTACTATTAATTTACAAAGGAAAAAAATCTGATTGTTAAATGCTCAGAATATTCCCACTTGCCTTCAGCTAAATTTTTATACCAGTACTTGGTGTACTGTCTGTGAACTTTCCATCTAAACCATTATTTGTATCTTAGAACTACTGTCATCTCCCTCCAAATCATGGAACATTAATGGGAAATTCTATTTTACAATTTTATTTTCATGAAAATTTTGAGCAGCTTTTGTTCATAGATGTATCCTGAATTAAAATATATTTGTTCAATGGCTGTTAATGGTGTTTTATTCATTGTTTACTTCATTTGATAGCATGCAAGAACTATTAGTAAATATCAGAACATAGAATATTAAGAAGAAACACAAATGGACTCATTTTAAAAATGTTCCCCTCAAATAAGCCTAAAGAATATAAGCAACTCCAAAAGATTCACTTCACTACATCTTAGGATTCAAATATAATGTCTCATATCTCCATGTAAATTTGCTTCATATGAGAGAACACAGATCATTATAAATCTGACTTCTTTTGAGCATAATGAAAGAAAATTCAAAGAGCAAGCTTTCATGTTCTGTCACACATTTACTCTTCCTATGTGAGTTGAGGACTGTGTTTCTAGTGAAGTGTATGAACGTTTTCAGAAAGCTACAACTTCCTATGTAGTAGGGGAATTCTTTCCTAAATACTTTTTAATCATTTCTCTGTTGTAAGCCTCTGTGAAATTTAATGGGAACAGTTTATATATTTCTTCATTAATTTGCTTCATTATATAAAGTGACCCCACGCTTATAGAATATTTTTGCATATATTGCATATACTTTAATTCATTATATGATAATGAATTAAAAGGTGGAATCAAGATGGTGAAAACAATCTATATATACAAAATAAAGTTTATGATGTTTATTTTCCTCAGAAGTCATAGCACACTAAAGTTTTTTTACCATGTTTGTGCAACTAATATACTTTAAGTGTGCAGATCAAATGATACTATAGTGAATTGCTCTCATTCCAACTAATCTTTATACTGGATATCATTTGAAAATTTCAAACATTGTTAAAAATGAAATAAATCTAACTCACTTCTCAAGGATGGTATCTCCAATAGATACACTTACTTGTTTCTCACAGTTACATCATTAATTTTTTGAAGGCAGAAATTAATATTAACACTTAGTTCTGTTGTTTTCCTTGCTGTGTTTCAAATACAATATTCTGAAGAAATGAAGTTCAGGTAGGAAGAAAATAAATAGGAACACTTCCTGAGAATGTAAATTTATTGTATTCTAAGTAATTATAAAGTTAATGACTTCTAGGAAAATGATGGCTTATAAATTGGAGGAGAGAACAAAGTTTGGGACATTTAGAAGACACACAATAGAAGAACAAAGAAAAATATAAAAACAGTTTAAAGGAAAAGGAAAAGATACTTTAAAATGTATTGCACCCTGTTATGGTTTGTGTCTAGTTGTCCCCCCAAAGCCTCATGCAGTCATGGGGTGAGGACTCCTAGAGTTTTTGTTAACTCATGATCCACTGGGATTATGTGTGATCCAAGGCTGGGATTATGGGTTTTAGTACTGCTGGGATTACCCATAGGTGGGTAAATACTGGGAAGTACCCATAAGTGTGAGTACTTCCCCTACCCTGGGGCAGGTAATTT
>NW_004524658.1:5010129-5013503 GCF_000260255.1 Octodon degus
ATGCAACAAGAGTTGTAGCTTTTGGGTCTGATAAGGTCAGTGAAATCCCCTCAGGATTTATCCTGAGATCCTGTACCTCAGATTGTAGATCCTCTGTCAGTGTCAGCCATGTGGATGAGTCACGCCCATTGCTTGGCCAATGTGCTCTCTGTGAAAGCCTGAGAGAATATTTTCTCTCGATGTAACTCTCCTTAGGCACACTGTACATCATTGATCACTTTCTTCTTCGCCCCCATAATCTCCTTGATTAGAAAATTTGGGACACTACTGAGTTACATCACGTTACAGTACAAGTTCTCATATGTCTTGAGTCTTAATTGACCTTGGAAGGCTAAGATCAAAAAGTTGGCTTTCCTTCCAGCCTTCCTTTTTCTCTAATTTGGTCTGCAAACTTAGGTTGTTGACCATCCAGAAGACAAGCTTATTGTTATTACCATACAACTTAGGTTGTTAAGCTTAATCTCACTATCTGTCTGAATATCAAACATCTTAGGCATAACATGGAACAGGTATTTTTCATCAAGTATTGATATGTTGAACTTTAAGTCCCTACAGACTATGATAAAGAAATTAAAGATTAGAATATATTTTAAAAACAGGCATAAAGAATTATATACTTCTTATGTTTACACATAAGTCCAAAAATCTCACTATATACAACCTTGAAGCAGGACAGTCCCACAATACTCCTTTTCCTGTCTCTTGCTTTCATTCACCACCCCGTTCTTTTTGAACAACCATCTACCCGAGAGACAGCATAGCAGCAACTGGCATGTCATGACAAGCAGCCTGTATTCAGAAGACCAGAATGACAGGCACTGCAAACATGAAACTACTATTACAGATTACCATCTGAAGTGCAGTTACTTAGGTATCAGTATATATAGTTATTTCACAGGTATCAGTATATATAGTTAGTCAAGGTGAGAATCTTTCCAATTAACTGCTAGATTCAAAACTCTTCTGGAGATTCTCAGGATCATTGCCTTGCCCATCTTCTACTTATAACTGTATGGCCTGTTACTGTCATGTTACCTAGCTCTTCTCCTTTCCCACTCTTGATTAGTTAGTCCTCGAGGTCCTGCTTTCCTTTTACTTATATTATACCTTTCTATTTGCATTTCTTCTTTTGAGTTCTTATACTAGGGAAACTATACAATATTTACACATGTGTGTCTGGTTTATTTCACTTATGAGTATATGTTCAAGTGGCATCAACTTCAATATAAAGGATTTGAGTTTATCATTTTTAATAGCTGAATAATACTCCATTGTGTAAAAATACCACATCTTTTTCAACCATTCCTCTGGTGATGGGCATCTTGGTTGTTTCCAAGATTGGTTATCACAAAGTGTACTGCTATAAAAATAGGCACACATATATCACTACGATATGGTGCTTTCAGACCTTTTGGGAAAATTCCCAGTAGAGGAATCGCTGCTTTAAATGGGATTTCCAGTCCAACTTTTCTATGGACTCTTCACACTGATTTCCATAACGGTTGCACCAGTCTACATTCCCACCAGCAGTGGAGAAGGGTTCCTTTTTCCCCACAGTCTCTCCAACATTTGTTGATGGATGATTTCTTTATGATAGCCATATTTTCTGGAGTGAGTTGATATTTCAAAGTTGTCTTAATTTGCCTTTCAATGATGGCTAGTGATGTGGAGCATTTTTTCATATAGTTATTCACTTCTTTTATTTCATCCTCTAAGAAGCGTGTGTTCATCTTCGATGCCCATTTCTGGATTGGGTCTTTAAAATTTGGGGCCATAGTGTTTTTCAATTTTTTATAAATTCTAGAGAGCAGACCTTTGTCTGAGTACTTATTTCTCATGAAGTTTTCCAAATTTGTGGGTTGGCTTTTCATTTTGTTTATAATTTCTTTTGATGGGGATAAACTTCTCAGTAAGAGCAGGTCCCAGTTGTTAATCCTTTCAACTGTTTCCTGTGCAATTTGATTTCTGTTCATGAAGACTTTGCCTACAACTGTATCTTCAAGAGTTTCTCCCAATTTCTCTTCCAGGAGATTTAGTGTCTCTGTTTTACTGTTTAGATCGTTAATCCATTTTCACTTTAGTTTAGTGCATGGTGATAGACCTGGAGCAAGTTTCAGTTTTCAGCATGTAGAGAGCCAGTGTTTAAAACACCATTTGTTAAAGAGGCTATCTTTCTTCCATTGAGTATGTTTGGCCCCTTTGTCAAAATAAGGTGGCTGAGTGTGTTCATAGGGGCTTCAGCATCTTCTAATCTATTCCATTTATCCTCAGATATATTTTGTTGCCAGTACCATGCTGATTTTATCACAGTAGACTTGTAGTATAATTTCAAGTCAAGAATTGTAATGCCTCCTGCTTTGTCTTTATTGCCCAGGATTGCCTTTGCTATTCTAAGTCTTTTCTGGTTCCAAATATATTTCAGGAATGATTTCTCTAGGTCTATGAGGTACGTTGGTGGTAGTCCCATAGGGATTGCATTAAATCTGTATAGCAATTTTGGGTGTATGACCACCTTCCAATGTTGGTTCTTCCCATCCAGGAGCCTGGAATATCTTTCCATTTTCTGAAATCCTCTACGATCTTATTTACACAGTACTGAAATTTTCCTTGTGAGGATCTTTGACTTCTTTAATTAGATTAATTCCAAGGTATTTCATTTTCCTCAGTGATATTGTAAAAGGTATTGTTTCTATAATTTCCCTCTCAGTGTGTTTGTTGTCTGTGTAGAGGAATGCGATTGACTTTTGGGTATTGACTTTATAACCTGCTATGCTACTGAATTTCTGTAATAATTCTAGTAGCTTCTTGTGTAGATTTTTGGGTCTTCCAAGTAAACAAACGTGTCATCTGCAAATAAAGATAATTTAACTTCTTCTTAACCTATTCTTATTCCTTTTATTTCTTTCTCTTGTCTAATGGCGGTACCTAATGATTCCAGAACTATACTGAATAGTAGTGGTGAGAGAGGACAACCTTGTCTTGTACCAGATCTAAGAGTAAAAGATTTCAGTTTTTCCCCATTTAGGATTATGTTAGCTGTTGGGTGTTCATATATGGCTTTTACAAGACTGAAGTAAAGGCCATCTATTCCAATTTTCCATAGGACTTTGTACATGAATGAGTGTTGGACTTCTCCAAAGCCTTTTCTGCATCAATGGAGATGATCATTTGGTTTTACCTTTAGCTCTTTATATAGTGTATTACATTTATAGGTTTTCGAATATTGAACCAGCCTTGAATCCCTGGGATGAATCTTACCTGGTCATGGTATATGATCTTGATGATTTGCTGTATTCTATTTGCTAGGATTTTATTGAGAATTTTGGCATCTATGTTCATGAGGGAGATAGGCCTGTAGTTCTCTTTCTTAGTTG
>NW_004524658.1:5018017-5019275 GCF_000260255.1 Octodon degus
ACTCTTGCTCTTTGCCACCACCATGAAAGGTTGCTTTCTGCTCTGTGCTGCTCTGCATTGGACCCAGCTGAGTATGGACTGAAACCTCCAGTAACTCAGAGCTAAATAAA
Organism: Octodon degus; assembly: GCF_000260255.1. Classification (NCBI taxonomy): domain Eukaryota; kingdom Metazoa; phylum Chordata; class Mammalia; order Rodentia; family Octodontidae; genus Octodon; species Octodon degus. The sequence goes on from NW_004524658.1 coordinate 5,018,128, forward strand.
CCTTTCCTTCCTTCATTTTGTGTGTCGGGTATTTGTTCCAGCAATGAGAAAAGAGTAACTAAGACAGAATTTGGTACCAGAGAAATGGGGTCATTGCTGTGGATAAACCTGACCATGTGGATTACAAGGTTTTGGGAATGGCTTATGGGAAGAGATAGCAAAGATTTGGAGATGTCGTCTACACATGAAGTGCTGGAACAGCTTCGGCTGTTCTGTATGGGAGATTCTGGTCAGAGCTCAGAAGACCAGAAGGTTGATAGAAAACTGGCCTGTAAAGACCAGGCTGGGGAGGTTTCTGCTGGGAAAAAAGACAGCATTGGTTGTCGGACTCCAGATCATTTGTGTTTTGACTTGGCAGAGAAGTTGTCTGCATTTTGCTCATGCCCAGGGACTTTGCCTGAGACTGAATTTAAGCATGGCGGACTGATCAATCTAGCAAAAGAAATTTCAAGGCAGCCAAATATTGGGGCAGTGGCCTGGTAGTTACTGGGGGCTTTTAGCCAGATTTATTTTGAGAATCAAGAGCAAAGAGCCCAAAAGGATGATTTAAAATGTTTTGAGTTTGGCCAGAACAGAAGCTCCAGGAAAGCTGTGGACTGTGAAGACAGAGCTGAGAGGATCTCCATTGCTGAGAAGGAACAGGAGAGTAGAAAAGATGTCCTGAGGGCATCACAGGAGTTGGCAGGTTCTTGCCCTTTACAGCCTAAGAATGGCAAGGGTGAGGGACTTTGCTTTGAGGAAAAAGCTGCAGAGCCCCGTGTTCCAGAATGGAGGCAGCAGCCACACCGGGTTCCATAATGGAGGCATTGGCCACATCAGATTGCAGAATGGCACCCGCATAGAGAATTTGTTTCACAGAATCAGGGTCAGAGTGCTCAGCAATCCCAGCACTCGACCCCTACAGCCAAGAGAGAGGAAACCCTGGCTACTGCTCCAGCTGGCAGCAGCCCTTGGCATCATCCACATGGCTTTGGTGGTTGTAGGTGCATGCAGAATGCAGGAGTTCTGAGGTTCAGAAGGCTTCAGCCCAGATTTCAGAAGAAGGCCTGGGAGGCAGGCAGTGTGCCCCTGAGAGGGCAGTGTGTGAAGCTGTGAGTGAGAAGCCTACTCAGTGGAAACCTCAGAAGTTTGAAAAAGCCAGGAATGTG
>NW_004524658.1:5019706-5020039 GCF_000260255.1 Octodon degus
GTAATGTTTATCTTGTGCCTTTGAATGTTAGATGTGCTTAACTTTTTTCTTTTGTACGGAGGCTCACATCTAAGAGTTTGCCTTGGATCTTGGAGGAGACTTGGGACTTGGACTTTTCAGTAATACTGAAACTGTTGGGACTTTGGCAACTCTTAGAGATGGATTAAAATGTCTTTTGCAAAAAAGGGATGTGCATGAGACTTTGGGGGTCCAGGGGTGGAATATAGTTATGGTTTGTGTCTAGTTGTCCCCCCAAAGCCTCATGCAGTCATGGGGTGAGGACTTCTAGAGTTTGTGTTAACTCATGATCCACTGGGATTATGTGTGATCCAA
>NW_004524658.1:5020139-5048685 GCF_000260255.1 Octodon degus
GCTGGGATTATGGGTTTTAGTACTGCTGGGATTACCCATAGGTGGGTAAATACTGGGAAGTACCCATAGTTGTGAGTACTTCCCCTACCCTGGGGCAGGTAATTTGCATTACAATGCAAGGAGGGAAGAGAAGCTAGCTGCTTGAGCTGCTGCTACCCTTCCCTTGCACTCTTGCTCTTTGCCACTGCCATGAAAGGTTGCCTTCTGCTCTGTGCTGCTCTGCATTGGACTCAGCTGAGTATGGACTGAAACCTCCAGTAACTGTGAGCTAAATAAACCTTTCCTTCCTTCATTTTGTGTGTCGGGTATTTGTTCCAGCAACGAGAGAAGAGTAACTAAGACACACCCTCTCAGAACTGAAACAAAAATCCTTGAAAAGACAATCACATATAATTCACCATTGTTTCCCAACTGTGGCTATTGCTTAAATATATATGAAAAGCTTCTTGTATCATCTCATAACTAATCATACTTTGAAATCTGTTATCCACCCTCTTTACCTACTCCTGCAACACTTCCTACTCTCTTCTAATCTGTATTCTACTTTGAATTCAAAAGCGACCATTCTTTTTAGCTTTTAGAATGAGAGAAAACATGTGGTATTTCTCTTTCTGTGTTGAGTTCATTTCATTTATAATATCCTGGCAAAATGTCACCTTTTCCATTGATGAATAGTATTCCACTGTGTATTCAAGCCATGTATATTTATTCATTCATCTGTAGACCAATCAGTTCATTGATATCTTAGATATTGTAAATGATTTTTAAATAAACACAGGTGTTTACAGGTCTCATGGATATTATTAGTACAATAATTCAATTATAGTCTAAAATTTATTAAATATATATGTAAATAAAGGAAAAATCAATATTTTGTGACAACAGAAATGCTAATTCCCTTTATTCATAACTCTTTGTATACATATAACAAGTTATAATACTCTACCCCAATAAATTACTGCAAATGTTATATGCCAATCAAAGAAGAAAATTTACCAAAGTCACTATCCTTTAATTGCCCTCTTACACTGTATGATTTATAGTGAGGGACACCTCCTCTGAATAATGTTTTTTGAATAATTGTGTCAGCTAGTTCAGCAGTTGTATAATCCAGTCTTTATTTATGTTCAAAGAAGGATAGGAGGCTCTGTGGAGATAACTCAGTGGTCTAAAGAGTCTGCCTGGCAAGTGCAAGGGTCCTGAGTTTGATGTCCCGTACTGCATACCTACAAGTCTAAGCTGTATAGTGAGGAAGAAGAAGAAGGAGGAGGAGGAGGTGGAGGAGGGAGAGGAGGGAAGGAGGAAGGGGAGGAGGAGGAGGAGGGACAGGAGGTGGGGAGGAGGAGGAAGAAGAAGGAGGAAGAGGAGGAGGAGGGAGAGGAGGAGGTGGAGGAGGGGGGGGGGGGGGGGGGGGGGGGGGGGGGGGGGGGGGGGGGGGGGGGGGGGGGGGGGGGGGGGGGGGGGGGGGGGGGGGGGGGGGGGGGGGGGGGGGGGGGGGGGGGGAGGAGGAGGGGAGGAGGAGGGGAGCAGGAGGGGAGGAGGAGGGGAGTAGGGGAGGAGAACAGGAGAATAAGAGGAGGAAGAAGAAGAAAGATAGGATAAAAGTAAACAATATGATTTTTGTCTAAGTATTCTCTGTACCAAAAAACCTATTAAGAAATATAAATTAATAAGCTACATTTTAAATTGTAAGTATTTTTGCCACTCCACTCTTTTATGTATTTTTTGTTTACTTATTTATTTTTTATGTATTTAGAACAAGAACTACAGGGTCTTTCTACACACATCAGACTCACAGTAATGCTCCTGTTTTCAGCTTCCCAAGTGCTGGGATTATAGGCAAGTGCCACCATGCCCAGTCTCAGTCGCCATCTCAGCATGCCTGTGGGGCTGACATGGCAAGCGGGGGCTAGAAACTGGCAGAACCCACTCCATTCTTAACTAGATATATTTTTGCTGGCTGTTCTCCTGAATTGGCACCAAGTCCTCTTCTTTGCTGAGTACTAATATTTGGACCTTAGATCCCTAAAGAAAGAACAAGATAAACTCCATGAGTTCTGAGCACAGCCTCATGGCACAGGTAACTCGCCCCAATTTGTGTACTGAACTAAGTTGTCTTAGTCCAGTCAGAATTCTGTAAGGCAATGCCTTACAGGGGATACCTAATAAACAACAGGAGCAGCAAACATATGGGGATAGAAGGTCTGAGACGCAAGATTCAGGACACCCATGACTCAGGTCTTGCTCTATTTCAACAAGGGTGCACTGTTGCTCTGTCCTTCCACAGTAGAAGAAATAATGAAACCTCTTTTGTTCACAAGGGCAGTTACCCCATTCCTGAGAGAGTAATCACTTCCTAAAGGCCCATTCCCTAATGATATTACCTCAGATAGCAGTTTCCAATCACATTGCTAATATTCAGATATAAAAACACAAAAATATTAAACATGTGGGTTTTGCTTTTTCACTTCACTCATCCTTACTGATTTTGAATAATAATTCACATTTTATGTATCCAAGTATGTTTTTGTTGTTGTTGTTGTTAAAAGGGGAATTGTACAATACTTTATTTTTCTTGCTAGCCAATGAACGTGCCAGGTCCTTCTGAAGGAATCTACTAGAGATAGATTATTGACAGAATGTCCCATACCTTCTTAAGGAACTAAATCATGTTTGAGATAGAATTAATCCCAGATACAGTATTCTTTTTTTTTTTTTTTTTTTTTTTTGGCTGTTCTGGTGATTGAACACAGGCCTTTGTGCTTGTCAGGCAAGCACTTATTCTACTGAGCTATCTCCATGACCTGTAGGTTCTTTTCTTTTCTTTTTTTCAGATACTCTATTCTATGTAAATTATAAGATTGGGATTTTTAAAATTTCCCTTATCAGATAAAAAATTCTAAACTGCTAGACCTTAAAAATCTACGATGTTTTTCTACTTTATACTGGTGAGTATGGCTGAAGGCAAAACTAAATTGCATAACAGACAAAGAGGAACACATAAAGTTATCAATGAGATCCAAAGAGATTTAATGAAGTTAGTTTTGTAACCTTCCACTTTACTAAGTATCCTTAAAGTAAACACAGCAAGGATGTTATGGTTTGATCTAGATGACAGCCCGCAAATGCCTACGTAGTCATAGAGTGTTTTCAGAGGTGGCTGAATCTATATTTAGAATCTCATATATATTTGTCTCTCTATACAAGTTCATGACATTGAAATTACTGTAGTAATTTCTAGACTGTTTCTACTGTAATAGGGGCAACCTCTTTTCCTCTCATTCTCAAATAATCAGAAACATGATCCTAATAAGTTGGAACAATAAAAGGTTTTATAAACACTAGAGAGATAATCCAGTTGGGTATTTTTGGGTCTTTTTGTTTGTTTGTTTTTGTTTTGTACTTAGTACAGGGTCTACAGGATCTCACTACGCAGATCAGACTCGTAGTTATTCTCCTGCTTTTAGCCTCCCAAGAGCTAGGATTACAGGAGTACACCACCACGCCATCTCAACTGTAGTCTTAGCGTGTGCCCCAGGGGTGGAGCCAGCATGGCATGTAGGACTGGGGATCGAACCCTGGTCTCTGTGCTTGCCATAGCAAACACTTATTCTGCTTAGCTATTTACCAGCCCCACCTCAGATTATTTGATCATAATATTTTTTAAAATATCATTTACTGGCATGGTGAGGCAGGATGCCAGCCTACATAATTGTGATTTCAGGAGTGATCCTGTCTTTTATTTCTATAAATTCAGAAGTTAATTCTATAATATCAGCGACTATTTATCTTGGCATCTGACTAGGAGAAGCATCCAGAGATTAGAAGGACCCAAGTGTGCAGGACCAATATTTATGTCAGTTATGCTGAGAGATGAGGAGTTCCCAACTTTACCCACATGGAAGCAATTGAATTTTCCTGGTATGTAACTTCAGTATTAAACTCTTTAAATGTAACTATATTCAGTTATCTGAATATTTCATCATTTTAATAAGCATAAGCCCTTTTTATTTTTGGTATTTACATTTACCTGGCCTACAAAATTACACTTGGAACCATTATAACATCTTCCATAGACAGAAGTTAAATTTCAAATAAAAATATTGATTTACAAAATACTTTGTTGCAAGAATAAATGAACTATCCCAGTAATTACTAAACTTTTCCTAAGAATATGTCAGGAAAAAAATAAAATAATTCAAATAAAATTCTCCAAAGAACAGTAAACTCAACCATACCCACCTTAGAAACAAAACAAGATACTTTTCAGAACCATTGTTTTTCTGTTTAATTACTTGAATATGTTTTTGAATATGACAGATCATGTATACAAAATATAAATGACTGCTGCCTAGAAGTAAAGAAGGAAAAAGTTATAGTGCCCTGCTATTATTTAAGAGTTTTTTTTGAATACCTACCTACACATGACAACTATTATCATTCTTTGACTTCCCAATATGCAGACTGATTTCAGATACTTGATTTTGGTAGATAAATTTATTCTCTGAGGAAAGGAAATAAAGGGTAGAGCCTGTCACTAAAGAGACTGGAAGTCTAACCATGAGTGTGTGTGTGTGTGTGTGTGTGTGTGTGTGTGTGAAAATTCACATCAATTTATAGGAAAATACTTTCATGATTTATGTTGCAAGAGCTTCAGAAAAGCAGGACTGAGGCAAACTTTGGAAAAGATCCTTTTTGAAGTTAAGTGAGTAAGAGGTTTTCTGGCCACTATAAGCTCCTGGCTTCCATTTTATCTAGGAAGAAGATAATACAAATTTTTTTTTAAATGTTTAAAAAACATTCTATGTAATGCAAATGCAGAGAAGTACTCCAAACACTCAGTATAAGGAATCCCACACTATAAATGTTACTGAAACCCCAGTGAATCCCAGTGTCAAAGTAACTAAAGCATTTATACAGATTTTGCTGAAAATAAATCACGTTATTTTATATTCAAACAAAGGTATGAGTTTCTCCTAGAGTTCTTGGGCCTCTGTTGTTTTTATATAGAGTATCTCCTGCCCTCTTTAGTCCACATTTAATAACTACATTTAGGAGAAAAATCTAACTCTACGGTATAATTTTTAATTCAGCTTCTTCTATCACTTCGTGAAAATAGGTCATGAATAGCCATTTCTGGCAGGAACAGTTGACAGGAAACAGGACAGGAAATGATATAATGATTCTAGAATTGTGTATTTCCCCTATGCCCTGCTGCTTGAGGAATGACCTTACAGTTAACCAGGAAGTGGGGAGATAGTATTAAAGTCCAATACTCACGCAGTTGGATACTCCTTTTGTGTTCCTCGGTTCTTGTCACAGAAAGAAATAACACAAAATGCTAGGACCACAAGAGGTAGAGATATGTACTTAACAAAGAAAACATTTGCACTTCTAGTGAGTTGTATACTTGCGATCTTTCAGCAGACTATGTAAAGCAGATATGAATATTTAGTTACATACCACTAATATGGCATAAACTCCAGCTAAATATTAAAATAATCATTTTAATGCCATGGTATTTATATATTTTAGCCATTTACTTATGAAAATGAATCCCTGATGCTGTCATAAACTCTTTTTTTCTTACAGTTAAAGCACTATGTTTTAATCCTGCTTTTTAAGATGTAATTTTTTATAGCACATAATGATAAATTACATTAATATATGGTCTTTGTTTATATTGTTCTCTTAGCCAATGTCACCTCATGAAAAATAGTTTCAAAAATGACACAGCTACAACATCAAACATGGACAGATGTGTACATAAGCATAAAATAGAAACATCTTGATGTAAAATTTTACTCAATGTCAAATACATTGTCGATAAACTCCATTTATTTTTGTGTTATTTAAAGTCATTTTTCCTTTTTAAATATAAGTCTTCAATTGGGACTTCATTTAAGGGAGTTAATTGCTCCCTGAACAGTGCAAACTCCTTCACAGGAGGTCTAGTTCTCAGAGTGTGATCTAAACTTATTTTTGTTATTCTGGCATAATCTTAAGCCTTCAAAATTGTGCAAACACTTTAATATTTTATTTACATTCACTTAGTCATTTATTTACATTCACTTAGTTATTACTTTCAACCTGTTTCAAATTTCTCTCTGGAGAATTGAGAATAACAAAGCTGTACAAATGTAACAATTAGTTTCACTCAGTAATGGCTTAGAATAAACATCCCGATTTAGTAATTTATTCAAATCACTATTAAATTTTAATCAATGTGAATGAGTGTTTCTATTTTTGATTGAGGAGTTCACAAAGATTTTTCTAAGTATCTGCTTTTGGTACAAGAAGTTGATTTATTCTCTCTGTATATATTAGGCTTCATGTATTGCATGTCAGTCTTACATAGTAAGCAATCAAGACATTTTCTTAAATATGATATTGCTTTTTACAATTCACATACTTTTCCAAATTTTTTTTCTATTAGTTTTTAAGTAAATGAAACTGTCTCTAGATACTAAAATAAGTAAAATAAGTGTTAGGATGATCTTTTAAAAATAGAATATAATTTTTGCAAATATTTTCAATTTTATCAGAAAAATTATCACATATTTTCATAAGTAGCAATTATGTTGGTAATAGAATTGATTTTGAAGGAGAGAATATGTTGTAATTTTATCTACAAAAGGCACAATATCTGATAATATCTAAATGTACCTAAAATTAAGAAAAAAATATTTTTGTAAAGTATTTCATTTAATTATATAAATATGACTCTTTGTTTGTTTTATTTTGTTTCCTTTTTTGGTTTAACAATATTTCTATCAGAAGCAACTATTCAACATGAAATAGCTTTCTCTATGTTCAGTATTCCATAGGCATCACTTCTATAGATTTCTTTAATGAACACTTCTGAAGTCTTCAGGTATTTTTAGATGAGTAAGCCATTTCCTATATATTTTGCCTTCTTTGTGAGAGTGTTATCCTTAAGGTCAAATGTTCTGAATAGCTCCATCTCTTTCAACATTCTCTGCTAATTCAATATAGCCTACCAGGGGGCAGGTACATGGTTTTTGGAGTAACCAGCCCTATTAAAATAAAATCAATTCTGTGAACAACAGGTTATCTTTTTTAAAAAAAATGTATTTTGTTCAGAGACTGAAATAAAATACTCTATATCTAAATACTGCATTTATGAAAATGAACAAAGTATTTTCTCCTATTCACAGGAATCATATTTTGTAACTGTAGTCTGTATTTTTCTTGTCAGCCAATATTGATTTGGATAATTCTGAATATTGGATTACTTTGAAATTTAGCAGAATAATGAACTATTGAAATTCTCTCTTTGTCACTCACTGTGAAATTTGGATTTATAATTTCCATTTAGTTTTATTTTCTTAATCAATTGATTATTTTTTCCTTTGAGTAAATACAACTTTAATAATATGTGACTATGATAATCTTCAGGTAGTTTCTATTATTTACCCCTTACAGACATTTGAATGGGAAAGATAAAGACCTCATTAAAAAAATGACAAAGTCACAAAACTGATTATTTACCTAAGGTAAGGCCAAGTTTAAATGAGCTTTTTCCTCTTCCTTTGGGCCATTAAATGGTTAATCCTAACAAGCAAGGGGGGAGGAAAAGAAATTAACTAAAGTAAGGCCCTTGTGATACAATGACACTTGCTCTATGCTCTTACAGAGAAAAAACATGATGATAAAACAGCACAAAGTGGAGTGTTATGAATTTTATTAATGACTAGGAGACAGTGTGCAAAACATCAAAGGTCTGTGGAAAAGATTAATGACCCCGTGTGAGACTGTTTAATTACCTCCAGCTAATTAGATTCTTGACCAAATTTTTAATATCTGCATTCCTTCTACAGCCTAATTGAGATTCCACATTATTTATCAATCTTTCAAAAAGTCCTTAGTGGGCTGCTTTTTTAGTTTTTCCCTTTGCACTTTGACTCCATTTATGGTCAATTATTAAATAAATAGCAAAGTAACTATTCCTCACAAATTGTATATGCAGTTCACTTTATGCCAGTTTATTTTGAGTAGGAGACTATCATTGGCATCTTTTATACGTAATGAAGCTCTCTAGCTAATAAACTGACTAACTCTACTGTAAACAGCAAGCATAATATTTTTGTTATCTGGGCTGTGTTCAGAACCTCGTAATGCAGTTTCCGTAAATTGGCCTTTGCAATAGTCTGTTAGTGTTTATTTTAGTTTACCTTGGGAGGAGCCCAAAGACCCATGGAATGCTACTATACAAACTAGAAAGGACAACTGCACTCTTGTCTTTTTATTTTCTTAAGTTTGCTATGTTTTGTTGTGCTTTGTTTTGTTTTCTGGAAAATTAGATTTCTTTTTCTTATTAGAGGGTCTTAATTGTATGAACATTTGTAGTAACAAATATTAAGCAGTTTCCTTTGAAGTGTAGCAAATTCAAACCCAGTGTAGTAAATGCACCCACAGTATGCTGTGTGTGGTAGTTGGCATGCACTTTTATTAAATCCCATTTCTGAAATGGAAACATTTGATAAAACACCTCAATGAGAAGAAAATACCATCATAATGGAATAGCTACTGATCACATAAAAAATTGCTAGAGAAAAAGAATACTCTGACACAACAGGAGAAAAAAAGGATATTCCAGGAAGTATCTTTACCTAGGCATATTCCATGCTTTGTTTTCTTTCGTGAAAGTCTAGAAACCCTGTAAAAATATCACCTTTCTTAAACATTGACATTTAGGTTACATTAATGCCACCTGTAATAAGTGGAGAAACAACCCTTCATGAAATCTCATGGGACTAAAATCTAAAGCTGGAATCCTGTTAGACTCTCCTTGACAGCTACAACACAGTAACAGTGATATGATTTGGAAAGTCCAAAGAGGAAAAATGTGCACGTAGTGTGTGGCAAAGTTAACTTTGTCACTGCCATGATTTATATCTAAAGCATTCCCATTTGAACATCTAATGCTAACATCTCATGAACTCACTAATAGGACTTTTAGAAGGTGACTGTTTTGCGAGGCCTTGCCTCTGGAGGGATCCTTCTCCACTCCTCCCTGGATTTCTCTCTGCTTCCCAACACCATGTGATGAGCCCTTTCTCCTATACTATGGCCCTCAAACATGCTGCCTGACTGGGAGCCAGTTGACTGAATATTGAAATCTCCATTATCCATGAGCTAAAATAAAACTTTCTTCGTTATACTTGTAGATGTGGATTGGGCATTGTGTCTAAGTAACAAAGTAGAATAAGAACTAGAACCAGATCCAAACACTAGACAGCAAACCAAAGGTCAAAAATTTACATTAGTTAAGTATTTTGGATACCAAATTGTCCCCATTCCAAGCCATAGAGACCTGGAGATAGGACCTCATTCTTCTGGCAAAGGATAAATAAGAAGTGGAGGTCTTTCATTAGATACATCAGCATTTGTACCTTTGTGAAATGAAAAACTTCCATTTTCCTTCCCTGGAGCAGGTTTGGACAAAAAGGATGCAAATTGAGATAACTGAACTCTTAGATTTCAAACACAGGCAAGAAAGAAGGAGGGTACATTAAAGGAAGTAACAAGGAAGCTTTGATTTCTTCTTTATAACTCTTCCTGTGGACTTTCTCACAGCAGTCTCTGGCATTCAATCATGGCACAGGGAAGGGAAAGAATCTATCATATCAACTAGCTTAGCTTTTACCAGACCAAGAGAGATGAACTAACGAGGCAGGAGCCCAGAAGACTGTGGATAGAGAGACTTGAGGAGAGCCCCAGGGTCTAGGTGTGGCCCCGGCTGGCAGAATTTATTCATTCTTGTACTCCTCATATTGACTCATTTACTCATTGCTGTAAATAATTTTTTGTGAGTGCTAAGTGCTTCCATGTGATAACATATAATGATTAGTCATTTATAACTCCTATCTTTCTAGGATTTGCAATACCTTCAAATACATACTTATAATTTAAAGATATTCTTTGAGCTTAGTATCATAAATCTATATCCAAAAGTAGAAGTAAGACTTTATAAGTGCTCATCTAAATAGTACAGGGGTATTTTAGACTTACAAATATTCTAAAATATGTAGTTGTATTCTAACTCTTATGATAAATAAAAATATAAAAGTAGAAGTAATAATTGTAACTTGTTAAAAATGCACACAGAGCATACTCTCCTAGAAGTCTCTGTCTTTTCTCAGGAGTTAAAAGTTTATCAAGAGGACTTAAGGAAAAGAAAAAAAGAGGACTTAAGAAATAGATCTATTTCTTCAAAATTATAGAAAGAGAAGTCAGCAAAAACTATACAACAAACCATTGAAATTTTTAGTTACAGAAATGAAATGTTTTAGAATTTTTTTATTTTTAACATAATTTTCTGTAATGTCTTCAGTACTTATGGAACATATTTATTTAATATTCATGAAAATATCATATTTATGGGTAAAAATAAAAGCAAACATAAGCCTTCAAATGGAAAGCAAGAAAATATTATGAAGGGTGTTCCATGCTTTCTATTATTATGCCCTTCTAAATTCATCTACTGCATACTATTCTTTGTTCAAAAGCAGAGCTTTAATTAAGATAAAATTATCCAAATGAAATGGTAAATGAATCTCTGAGTTGAAATTAGACTTCTAATGAAATGCTAAAATAAAAAAAAACTTCAAATGATAAATATACCCACTAATATATAATATAACAATAATATAAATGAATATATTTACGATATTTCTATATATTACTTTTTAAGATCTGGTAACATTAATATTTTGAATTACTAAAGTATCAGTCATAGTGAGAAAGATGTGCCTATGGGTGCATGTAGCACACAATTTTAGATATCTCTTCTTCATGACATTCTAGAACTGAGATTACATTAAATGAAAATTTTCAAAAATATGGCCTGCTCTATTAATTTTAAATTGTTCTTGATAATTTTTGTTCAATTTATCGATTAATTTTCCCATATGATTCCTTACATATATAATAAACTACACATACAATAAAGTTCACTTTTACAACAAAGCATTGATTGAATCCAAATCATCAATGCTGTTGATTTTACTAGTGAAAAGAATGAAAAGTAAAACACACATGTCCTTAGACATCTATAATTCTTCATATCTTTACTGGTTATTTCACTAAATGAAACATATCTTCAGGTCTATGTAAAAAAACCACAAAGCCCTACTCAATACCTTTGATAAAATTTTTATCCACTATTTTTTTTTTTTCTTTTTTGTCGGTTAGGCAGTTGCTGCTACCTGTAGCCTAAAACACTAACTTCTCAGCCTCAGTAAATTTAGATTTCCTGTGGAGTGAAAGAGGGGAACATAGTGCCAAAAGAAGCCCCATTTCCAAACAAGACAGAAAGAGCAGTTTGTTAATCATGAAAATCTGTGCCACACTGCATTTGAGAACTCATGAAAAACGGTGGAGGCATTTTGTTCTTTCTTTCAGAGCCTGCTCTTAGAAGGCCCTAAATAAACTCTCCTGATCTGCAGCCATGAAGAACAGCAGTTCTTCCAACTTTTCACCTTTCAAGCAATGTGTCCCTGAAGCATTCATAGTGCTAATGAAAGAGGGTCTTGACAGAGTGACCACAGACCACCCCAGAGGTGGAGTCCTGCCAGCTTAAGCCATTATTGCAGTGCTGACCGCTCTTCTCCTGCTGTGGGGTCATTCAGAAACTTCCCCTGCTTCCCAGTTGCCCACATTGTCTCTGAAAAGTGACATCCCCGTGAACCACAGACGCTGAGGCCAGCCCCTGCTACTGATTCCCATCCAGATTGCTATGGACGACATTCACTTTGATGCTACTGAATGGACTTGTTTTCTCTTAAAGGGAGAATCAAAGAACATTCAAAGATAGAAAAAAGCAACAACAACTTGGTGGTAGCACAGAAATGTCCACACACCAAGGCTGCCTTTCCTTCAGAATTTTCCTCACATCCTAAACTTGTAGCAAGCAATGAAGCCCCTTGAGCATAATTTTTTAATATAGTCAAGCTATATTTTGCCAGAACCACATTTTACTTCTTTTTTTATTTTAAAGAGGAAACAATAATAAAATATAATTTCAAAATAGGCTGGTAGGATGGTTACAATAATTAACACATTGTGTATTGTTGTCTTCGTATCTTATCCAAACAATATGACAACAAAACCCTCTTTTCAATTAATTAAGAAAACAATGGCTGTATAACTATTTTAACTATCTTGTGTAAAGATATACATATATTTTTACTTTTATCTTCCTTCCTTTTTCCATTCTCCATCACAGATTGTCTTTTCTTCACTTCTGAGAAAAAAACATTATCTGGACACATAACTTAGTCTTTATTTACTGACATAGACAGACTTAAGCAAAACAGCTTCTGACACATAGTGACTATTTTTCTATAGTAAATAACAGTGACCTGTCACTTGTAATTTGTTAGTACTACACATAAAGTTTAGGTTGCCATTTAAAAATTTCTAATGAAAGCATAAGACAACATGGATAAGCATTTAATGCTGCCAAAACAAAATTTGTTAAATATTGTCCCTAAAATAAGTATTGAGTATCAGATGTGCTCATACACTGATCCAGGTCCTGTATATGTAAATGTATGTACATTTGTTCTCCAAAACAATTAGTTTCTCCCTCTGCTGGGATAGAGAACTAAATTCTCTGTGATTCTTTCTTATACCTCTTCCTTGTGATTGCCTGCTTTTACTGGTTGATAGCATATATTAAAAACAATGAAATATTTTTCTACTTAATTCATTTGCCATGAAATCACCTTGATTTAGGCTTAAGAGCACATATACACTATAATTTGTAGTAAATGACCACAATGTTTATCTATTTATCTATCCATCACCTATTCCCTTATAGAAGTTAATCACCACATAAGAGACAAAATATCCAAAGAAAAACAAGACGTGATAGAAAGAATTTTGCTGAAATTTATTAATAGTTACTTCAGAGGAGAATTTATGGAAAACTTGACACATAAAAGGGCATTAATATTTAATAGGAATTCTTCAGTTCAAGAATTGAAACATGAGCATTTCAGGACGATGAGATGGACAACAGCTCATGTTTAGGTACAAAGCCATGCAAAAGTCTAGTGACTTATAATTGGACAATTATGTGTCAATAAAATTTAGTAACCATCTTTCTTTCTAACAATAAGCTACAACATGAAACAGATGAAACCAGTGAATGTTCAGCTGGGAAAACACATACAACATTGGCTCTCATAAGCTAACACAAGACATCTCATGAATAGAAACAGAACTCGGAAACTTGTAGCCCCCTCACACTTTCTTTAACAGGAAATAAGAATGTAATTGAGCATTGCTGAAAAAACTTACTTTCACACAAAGTAATAATTCTGTATACATCTAGCTTGTTTTTTTGACACAGAATGTATATTCTTGTTATGTTTCCTCTTACAACTGTGCTTGTATTTAATACTATTGCTTTTCTGCTGTTGGCTGATGAAAAAATAATCAAACCTATTAAAATGATATATTAAATAAGAGTTATTATGATAGAGTTTCTGGCTGTTGTAAGAATTTCTTGCTAGATTCAAGACCGTGGTTTGGAGGATTGAGGTAACTTTAATATCTCCAGATATAGAGAAATGTAATATGCAGATAAAAATACAACAAACAGGTAGATTCTGGCTTAATATTCAAAATTTCAGTTGTCCCTTATAGACCAGAAAGAAGGGTAAAAAATGATGATAAAATTTATCATTTTATTAGTAGAGGAAAAATGGTAATGAATGATGATGACCTATTTAAGTAAATTGCTCTTATGATTAATGAAGAAGCCCAAGAAGCCCTGAGCAAGATCCTTACAGTGTGTAGCAGGTCAGATAAATGAAAGGAGTGGAGCCAAGTGAAATGAACCAAAACCCCAATAGACTACGAGGGCCTGGGAGACAATGGGTAAGGCCGGGAGGTGCTGCCCGTCAGGTATCACAGTTATGGACCAGAGGCCCTTTTAAGAAGCAATGTGATTCTGCATAATTGTTTTTGAATTTTGAAGATTGGCAAGCAATTACACTGTAAATGAACAATGTGGGCCAAACACAACATGTCAGTGAGCATGATTTTTGCCTGTTGGCCACCAACTGGAGACCATTGCTTTCATTCATTCTAAACAGCACAATGTGGTTTGCATGAGGTGCTATTGGCAGGCAGGTGCTGTGTAGGGCTAGCATGCCTGGATTTATTTTACTTATTAATTACTTTATATCCTGCCTTACCCCTACATGTATTTGAGATGATTTTTTTAAATTATATTATTACACAATAGAATATTGAGGTGAAGAAAAAAGACTAAAATCATAAGAAAATTCCTTAGAAGAGACTAGGTAAAAACATTGGATATGAAGCACAAGAAAATATTTAAGATGAAACAACAACGCTTCATTGAGCTTCATAACAGCCAAAGAGTGAAAAGATTCTGCTTTAAGATTTATTTTTATTATTTATATGGTAAAATACATGCTAGCTGTTTGAGATAGACATGGCTTTATAAATGTTTGTGGTGAGAGAATTTCTTCCAACCTTCTTTATATTTTGCAGCAATAAAATAATTACTCATATGAGTAGGCTAGCACCCTGATCTCCAGTAACTGAGGGCAGAGAAATCTATATAAAGCTATAGAACCTATTTAAAGCTCAATTTATGCACTATTTTCAGGGACTTTTGTCAAATAAATAATTTCCCCTCCTTCCAACACATAACCAAACAAAAGACACATTCCTTGATTCAACCGATGGGCTCACTTTCTGTCCTATGAATAACCTCTGTAGACAGACCTTTAGCTAAAACCAGAACAGTCATCATAATTCAATTCCTATTACTATTAGTAAATAACAATCAAATATCAAAGATGGTGCTTACATTTGTTAACTTGCAAAGTATGAAAAGGGAAACTTGCTTTTAATGAATATCCTTTCGAGACGGAAATAAACATGCTCTCAAATTAACGTGAGATAGTGTGCTAAGTCACCTCGAAAGAGAAACACAGAAGTTATGGCAGAAAGAGAATGGTCATTTCTCTTTGAAGGTAAGAGAAGAAAATCCCATACAAAATCAAGTTAATGAGAAATTGATGTGATTATTTTACACAGATGGTATGTAAAGTCAGTATATGAAGTTACTGAGGTTATATTAATGATTAGACGATTACAACTGCTTTTCAGAAAGTTCATGTGTCTTGAGATAGGAAAAACGTAGTTGCTCACCTGTTTCTCTTAGATTTACTTCTGCATTTATTTTATTTATTGATTGATTGATTGATTGATTGGTATCAGGGATCAAACTCAGAACCTTGCACTTGCCAGGCAAGTGCTTATTCCACTCAGCTATCTCCCGGGTCCCCTATTTCTGCATTTAGTAGCATTTCACTATCAGTTATGTACACATCACTGTATTGAAAAAGACATTCTGGCCCCTCTCTACTTTTATGTCTCATTACTTCCCTCATGACTTACACCTACTAGCCTATGTCTCAGATTCTATTCGTTCCTAGCTAACTCTCATCTCCTTAACACACACACACACACACACACACACACACACACACACTTGCACAAAAATTGATATTTCCCATTCTGGCAGCTATGCCATCTTTTTTGGTTTCAAGTTACATGGCTTATATGGAATGCATGTTTATTCTGGTCCTTGAGCACCGCTATGATGTCCTGCTGCTCAGGTTTTCTGGTAGTTCGCACCAGACTCACTCTTTCTAGTTCTTTTTCCCACATCTTTAGTCTTCTGACACTTTCTTCTTTACTTATAATGTCATGCCTTTATGGTGGCTATACAAAATCTCATTGCCTGTTTTGAAAGTCTGTTACTGAATAAATTGTCCAATTCCATCTTTGAAATCCCCAACTTTGTTCAGTGTGATAAACCTACCCTTCTTCTGAAAAAGAAAAAAAAAACTTAATTCTTTGTATGGAAAATCTTTTAGATGCTTAATCAAACATAGATTTTTCAAAATTTCACTGATTTCAGGGCTTCTACGAATTCTTTTAATGTACTTAATTTTTGCATTTTTTCTTGCATAAGTATAAATTGCTTGTGAGGAAAAAACAACACTCTTGCTCATAGAGAAGCAATGTTCCATCCTTTCTAGTTGCACATCCTAGGACAAAAAGTAGATTCATCAAAACAATAACAGGCATATCTTTGACCTGATATATTGTCATACATGTATTTGAAATTCACAGAGAGGAAAAATATTCTGTACAAAACTGAAACCGAGTGTTAGTAGACCAGATAGATGAATCATTTCAAAGGTTAAGTATGTACATGAACGTTGAGAAGAAAACAAAAATCCTTCAGTCACAAATTCAATGTTATAACATCCATTTTGAAGCAATAAGGTAGTATTTATTGTAAATTTTCTATGATATCTGTTTTTTATAAGATGTCCAAGAACTCATAAGTAAGTTAGCAGACAAAAACACCTCAGAAACTAAGGGGTTGCTTTATTTCAATCTAGAATAAGGGGTCAAAACTTCACAGAGTGTCTTCCTTCCATCTGAAAATTATATAAGAAGAAATCCCAAACTGATATAATCTATTTAAGTGCATCTTTAAACAATACAATTTTGCATATCGTGATTTTGTTTTGTGTTTCATGTACATAGTCTCCAGTGATCCCATAGAGCAATGTGTGCCTTCCCCTGAAAAAAAAAAGTTTCTGTAGTAGAAAGGTGGCCAGAAAAAGCAAGATACCAGTAAGTTCTCTTTTATCATAAGAATGAATCACAAGGGGGAGAGATTCAGAGTTAGGAACTGCAGGACATTGTATGATCTTTATAATGTGGAAAATAATTCGAGTATTACATGCTAAAACAATGAAGGGATTCCATACCAAGCCTAGAACACTTTTCAATATTTTGTTATTCACTTTTGTTAAGAGGTAGTTTTTATTTCCTTCCCCAAGTCATTTAACTCTGCCAAGGGCAATGCCAAGTACTTCAGTAGAAAGAAGCATAGGGAGGGTGAAAGAAACACACAGAAAAATTGCCGAGTCAGAAAGTTAGGAGTAACTTTGGTCTTGGGACTTGGAAAGTTGGCCTGGGACGAAGAAATTTTTTTAAATGGCTAAAAATAAACCCATTAATTTATGTCTCTAAGAATGTCTTTACTTAATAACAGAGTTGGCAAAGCTGCCATGAGAGAAACAAAAAGGAAATCAACTTAGTTTTCCTTTGAACATGCAATTATTGTCCTATTAAATTGTAAATTTAATCCTTGAGATATGCAAGTTAAATTGTGACCAAAACTATTATAAGCATGCTGAATACTTCTAATTGAATCAGGTGGCCTTATTTTAATGAAGGGAAATTTGGCAGTGCCACCAATTGTAGTCTCAAGCTGATGTCTTAATTTTCAAAGTCAACATATCGTTAGCAGTTGGACCTCAAAAAGGAAGTAAGTTTTAAAAAATACAATTAAAGACTTTTAAAATGCATAACCTAAATTTTGTGGAGTTTCCTGTAAGTGCTATTTGAAATAGACACAGACTAAACAAATGAAAATGTGTAGAAGCACACCTGCTCCTTATCTGACCAACAGCTCAACATGGCTATAACAACTGCGTAGACTTATCAGCTACATCTTTGCTCACTTAGCATTGTCTTCTAGGTTTATTTTTTAAGACGTAGGGTGTGTGTGGTAACCACTTAAACATTTGAAGTTTTGTGCAGCTTTATGGAATAAAATATAAATTGTTTACTAAATCAGGTATGAAGAGGAGAGTTAGATTCTCTGAGTTCTAATATTTCTCTTTGAAATCTGCCCTTCTAGACAGAAATTTCAAGCAACAGTTTCCAGAAAACATGTGGGGAAGCCCATTGGAAATATTATAAGGTAAATTAATAATGGCAGATGCCTGCCTGTCTGGATGTTGTTTATGCTGAGAAGTCTTGCATTCTTTATATTTTGAAATTATTCTGTTGTAATCATTTTTAAATTCGCTTTGTTTGGCAATGTTTTCTGCTCTCCAAAGGTGTCTGCATTTATTTGACTACAGAAAATATTTACTTTCCTAAAGGGCAGCTTAACCTTTGTTTAAATTTGAGGTGAGTTAAAGGTCATTGTAATTATTTGCTGTATTATTTGTGTCAGATTTGAATTACTATGAATACTGCACATGCATTGCCCTTTATTATGAAATAAGCTAAAAGAAACTCAACTTCTGCATCCAGCCAGCATATTTTATGGAACCAATCAGTGTTGCAGAACATTTTCAAGGTTCTCTCTTGGACTGTGATTGACTGAAAGTGCTTGAGGTTAAGGTCCTTTCCCAGAGGGAGGGAAATAGGCGATTTAACATGGCAGCTCACTCCCCCCACCCCCTCCAGCTATGTTTTTGATGGCTACCAGCCAGCATATGGACAGAGTGGGGTTCAAGGCTATTAGTGAAACACTGCAAGCAGTCACATTGGAAAAAAATATATGGACAGGGGACAAAAGGGGCGGACTTGCTAGTCAGAGAATGATTTCAGAGCAGATTCATAAGAATCCTCAGGTTTCATTTGAAGGGAAATTCAAAGCTGAAACATGCATGATGGAAAAGTTAACTTAAATAGGTTAGGGCATACAAGTGGGTGAACCTTCATTCTTGGTCTTTACCCTTCAATTATGGAGAGAAAATGATGTATCTTAACATGTTGACCCCACCTTTAGATACATACACACATGCCAGCCAAAGATGTTTATGTATGATTCTAATGACAAAGAAATATCAAGGTTCAGTTAGCAACTGAACTACACTAATAATGAGGAATTTGTTTACTTGGAAGGACATAAGATGGCACAGAAATGGGTGGATCATTCAACTCAGAGAAAAACAATAGATTCTGTGCTTTCAAAGTAATCAGATATTGCAAGTGAATATATACCTCTTGTCCTTGTATAAGGAGGTTGTTCTTTTCTGCTGCATTGTGTACATTAAGAGGATTAATACATTTCTAGTATACTTAGAAAGTGACTTTCACATATTAAGCATTCAATGAATATCCGTCCTTTTTTATTTTCTACCAATAGATTATTATTATTCAGATGTTAAAGAAGAAATAACCTAACTATAGAAAATTCAGAGTTCTGGCACCAGTAACACACAGGTAAAGTTGAAAGCAATAGTTTTCCTCAACCTACAGAAAAGCAATTTAGTTTGAATAAGGTTTGAAGAAAAATTCCATCTAGGACATGGGATGATGTCCTAATATAATTACCAATACAGCTACAGATAAAGAAAACGAGAATGTGAGAGATAACATTGCCAGAATAGGGAGGATTTTATTGCACTTTCAGCATAGACACTGTGCTTTTGCTTACGGGCAAAATTTTCTTCTTTATATTCTTCTCTTAGCAAACTAAATCTTCTCAATTGAATGAGCATACAATCATAAAGCAATAGCTTTATACATACCATAACTTACATGGCTTTGTACCAACCCATTCTAAGTATTTCAGTACATTACTAATAAAGTTATAGAATCAGAGTGCATCCCTCAAATCAAATATTTTATATCATTTTCTTAAGATACAATCTATCTACCTTAAAATTCATCCACTTAAATTTTACAATGGTTTTTAGTACATTTATACAGAGATATGCTATTCTCATTATAATCCAAATTTAGGATATTTCCAGCACCCTCAAATGAACCATGTGCTCATTAATATTTGCTCAGATTTTTCCCAAATCCTTTTTCCTCCAGTTAGTACTAATCTGTTTTCTGTCTCAATAAACTGGATAATTACAGGTATTTCATATACATATAAGCATACATATCTAGCCTTTAAGAACTAATTTCTTTCATTTCATGTATATTTTTAGAAGCTATTTATGTGGCATTTTATAAGGTTTTTTTTTTTTTCTATTTTAGGGAAGGGTCTACAGGGTGTTCAGGGTCTCACTACTAGATTAGACTTGTGGTGATCCTCCTAGTTATAGCCTCTCAAGAGCTGGGATTAGAGAAGAGCACCACCATACCCAGTCTCAATCGCTGTCTCAGTGTGCGCTGGGGGCAGGGCTGGCCCTTCAGGCCTGAGGATGGAACCCCCAAGGCCTAAGCCTACTTGCAGGCACTTTAATCCTCTGAGCTATTTGGCTGGCCCCAATTTATCAGTTTTTGATACCTTTTAATTACTGACTGATTGTCCTTTAGGTTGATATCATAGATTAGGACTGCGAATATAGCTCAGTGACATAAGTGCCTGCCTGGCAAGCACAAGGTCATAAATTCTATCCCTGGTATGACAAAAAAAAAAATCACTCTTTGTTTACTCTTTCATCTATTAATGATCATTTTTCCCACTTTTAGCTCTGAGATAATAATATGTCTTTAAATGTAAATTATGTAAAAAGGGGACACAGATGAATAAAAAGGGGATACAGATGAATGTCCATTTTGTATCTGTGTATTCAAAGTGGTTAGGATAGATATATAGTTACATTCTCTTAATGAATAGAGGGAATTGTTCTAACAATGTTTGTAAATAGGATATCATGTCTGCATCTTGTACAGCAAATAACCACTAGGAAGAATGTATGCAATGTGTTAATTATTGAAACTGTCTTAACAATTTGGTTTGAAACTGTCTCATTGCTATTTTTTTATTTTTTATTTTTTTTATTTTTTTTAATAAGACTTTTTTTATTTTTCAACAAATAATACACTGCATATATTCTTCTTAGTGGTTAATTGCTGTACAAGATGCGGACTTGTGATCCTATTTACAAACACCATTAGAACAAATCATTCTATTCATTAACAGAATGTAACTATATATCTATCCCAGCCACTTTGAATACACAGATACAAAATGGACATTCATCTGTATACCCCATTTTTTCTAAGTTCCGTTATTGAATATTATAGGTGTGTAAACTCAGCAAAATATTCTAAAAGAGTCCAGTAGGCCATAATAGCATTGGGTCTTCTGTTTAACTGGCAATGTCAGAAATTATTGACCTGAGTCCCCCACAGCTCAACTTAACAGCATGGCTTTATTTCTTATAATTTCGTCTTCATACTTTTCTGCTGGGTGGTTAAGACCAAGGTAAAGCAGGACCTATGCAACAAGAGTTGTAGCTTTTTGGTCTGAGAAGGTCAGTGAAATGCCCTCAGGATTTGTCCTGAGATCCTGTACCTCAGATTGTAGAACCTTTATCAGTGCAGCCATGTGGATGAGTCACGGCCAATGCTTGGCCAATGTGCTCTCTGTGAAAGCCTGAGAGAGTATCTTCTCCCCATGTGACTCTCCTTAGGCCCACTCTATGTCATCGATCACTTTCCTCTTTGGGCCCATAATCTTCTTGATCAGAAAATTTGGGACACTACCGAGGTACATGACATTACAGTACAAGTTCTCATATGTCCTGAGTCTTAATTGACCTTAGAAGGCTAGGGCCAAAATGTTGGCTTTCCTTGTATCCCTCCTTTTTCTCTAATTTTGGTCTGCAAACTTAGGTTGTTACCCATCCAGAAGAAAACTTATTGT
This sequence comes from Octodon degus, assembly GCF_000260255.1. Taxonomy (NCBI): domain Eukaryota; kingdom Metazoa; phylum Chordata; class Mammalia; order Rodentia; family Octodontidae; genus Octodon; species Octodon degus. Next base: position 5,041,642 of record NW_004524658.1, read on the forward strand.
TATTATCAAACGATTTGGGCTATCAATCTTAACCTCACTGTCTCACTGCATTTCAAACATCTTAGGCATAATAAGGAACAGGTATTTTTCATCAAGTATTGATATGTTGAACTTTAAGTCCCTACAGAATATGATAAAAAACATTTAAAACTTAGATTATATTTTAAAAAATAGGATAAAGAATTCTATGCTTCTCATGTTTGCACATAAGTCCAAAAATCTCACCATATACAACCTTGAAGCAGGACAGTCCCACAATATTCCTTTTCCTGTTTCTTGCTTTCCTTCACCACCACCTTCTTCTATTTGATTCTCGATAAAATTATGGGAAAAATAAATGTAAATTATGCTTGTTAGAGACAAAGAATACCATAGTTATTACTTATGTCAGTGCTATGTGGGGTTTTCTTTCAAGATACTCTTTATAAATATAAAAAGCTCTTTTCTTCCTAGTTTGTTTAGTGTTTTTATATCCTACTATGTTGCATTTCATTGAAAGGCTTCCTCTGTGTCCTTTAAGCTGGTCCTGAGGTTTTTATCCTTTTCTCTTGATAAGTTGTATTACCTCAAGTGATTTTCCTGTGACTCAATTTTGCATTCTTGAGATATATTCAATTTGAATATAATATATAACTCTTTTCATATGCTGCAAAATTTGGTTTGCCAGTATTTAATCTATGAATTGAGATATGTTCTCACTTTTGAAGACAATTGTAAAGAAACTAATTTAACTTTTTTTAAATATTTGTTATAATTCACAAGTGATAATACTTTAGGGATTTTCTTTGAAGTTTTAAAATGATTAATCTATTCATTTCACTTACCATAAATCTATTCTATTTTCTATTCCTTCTTGAGTACTACAGTATTCCATGACTTTCAGGAATAGGTACTTTCTAGAAGTTATCATCAGTGATATCCCTCTTTTCAGTTCAGATTTTTGAAATTTGAGTCTCCATAATATCCCTCCCCACCACCAGTCCAGATCCACATAGGTAAAAATCTGCCCAGATTTAAAGATGTTTTTGAATGAACTTTTGGATTATTTTACTTTTTCCCTAAGATTTTAATTTTGTTTATTCTTTGCTTTAGTTTTTATTATTTCTTTTTATTTGTCTCATTAAGTCCAACCAGTTCTTCCAATGGAAAAAATAACCTTAATTTTTTATTATTTATTAATTTATTTTTACCTTTGTAGTCTCTTTTCAATGCCATATTTAGGCCTGAACTTTCCTACATAGTATTCTTTAAAAATCAGTTTTCTAGCTCTCTCTTCTTGTACATTTCCACTTTGCATACACAAAATCTCACAACTGCTGTACTTGGTCTTGAGTATGGGCAAAATATTTCAATGTTTTTCGGTATCTGGCACTGATCTGGAATGGGAGAAGTGACTGTTCCAACTTCAGGCAAAAGATTTTTCCACAGCAAGAAAGCTGTGGAGGTGACCGTGGTACCATACTCTCAGGCTCTTATACCACTTGTAAAAGGCCTTCTCTATAAGTGGACTTGAGTGGGAGAGGAAAGCTCCTGACCTGTCATATACGCTTGCTTAGAAGAGAGTCTATGTAGTACGGAGCTGGGAAGATTTGATACGCTAGCAGAGAGTCCTTCCGTTATGGCCTACGTATGTTTAAACCTGTCCAGCAGGTACAAAAACTCTCTGAACTGTGATCCACAAACAAAAGCCTATCCTTGAGGTTGAGCATGTCTGGTATTTTTGTCTCAGATGAAATGACTAAGAAACACTTTTAGCATGAGAAGTAGAGTCTTTACTGTGATTATATCTGTAGACTTACTGTGAAATCTTCAGAAATCATCTACAAGAGGTCTATAGCAACTTTTGCTTATGCTGCTAGAGCAGCCCTAGAAGATTCTGTTTGGAGGTCAGAAGACCAGAAAGTGGGAATAAATGCCTACAGATGAGGTCAAGTTTAAGCTTCAGTTGGAAAGAAGTCTCCTTTGGCAGTATGATCTGACCCTGTGTTACACCTTGGTAGAGAAATTGCCTATGTTGAGAGAATGAGATTAAGAACAATAAACTAATAGAAGAGACATAACTTTACAGCAGCTCAGCATTCAAACTATGGCATGCCTACTGCTGGCTACTCTAAGCCAGATCTAAAGTGAGAGTCAAGAAAAAGTGGTGGAGGTGAATGTATCACCTCCTTTAAATTGTATCATTTTGCATAACATAGACACCTCCACTCTACAAAGTTTGGGGCAAAGGCAAACATTGTTTCTAAAAATTAACATTAAAACAGTCAAGTTCTTAACATTAGGACAGTAAAATGATATTTTGAGGACATCTCAAGAATCAGTAAAACCGTATGTTTTACTACCCCAAAATTGAAAAGCTACAAATCATTCACTGGAAACAAGTATTTCTGGGATACCTCTTCATTCAGTGTCACTCGGGCAAGTCCATCTCTGAATTCAGCTATAGCTGTCTACACACTCAGATGCCTCTGTAGCCATGGTCAAAGGGATCCTTGCTACTATTTAACTATGGCATCATACACATGGTGCTATTTTTTTGTTGACATTGTTTGTTTGTTTTTTAGACTTGTCAAATATAAGAATTATGGGTTCATGGAGGTTTTCACCCAAATTTCAAAAGAAAAGTCTCTCTGGTCCCTTTCAATAGTCCAAGAGAATATAGTGCTTGAAGCTGTAAGAGTAAAGTTTAAGATAAAAGATAAAGATCCCATTAAAAATTAGAGATGTCAATAGGAGGGATGTCTGCAGAAAAAAAGCCACAGGAAGTGAACTGAACTTCCCAAAGGGACAAGCCGTGTGAGGTACAATGTGACTGTAGGAGATGTACTGTCCAGGTCCTTTGTTCTTCACATCTCATCACAGCCTGGCTGGAGTGCTGAATACCTAGCTGTAGGATTTAATGCTTGCCCTGATGTATCTTGGTCTTGCTTTGATCCTATTAGTGTCTACTCCCCTATACCTCCTTTTTAGAATGAAAATGCTTGCTCTGTGACATAATATGTTAAGAGTATCTAACTTTGTTTTATTTTTATTTTTATAGAGATTCACAGATAAATGTTTGTCTTCAGTCTGAGAAGAAACTTTAGATTTTAACTTAAAGCAGTGTCATTGGCAGCTTTTAGATAAGCTAGATACACTTTATGTAATGAGAAGGGGACAAGGAGCACTCTTCTGTCTTAGAACTAAAATGTCACCCCCAGTCTCACGTGAAGAGTTTGGCCTAGTCAGAAGAGTTGGGTCACTACAGGCATGACTGACAAGGGTAAGTGCTCAACTCTCTTTCGCTGCTTCCTAGCTTCCACAGCACAAGAAGCTTCACTTTACTGAAGGTCGCGCCACCTTCCTAATTCTACATTTGACCCTGCCAAACACAAGCTTCTGAGACTGTGAGCCGAAACACAACTCTCTTCTTTTATTTGGCATAATGTATTTTGCTGCAGGGACAAAAAAGTGAGTACAGGAAATATCAATTCAGGAAGCTTTTATGACTTAATATTGCTAATGAAAATCAGTGTTCCATATACTGAGTATACCTCAATTTCTCCAGATGTATGTCAAAATTCTAGATTTTTAATATTTTCACCCCCAAATTACTGAATCACTAGTATAGAGGAAGAGTCCATAAGCCTGTGTTTTAAAATCAACACCCTGTTCGTAATGAATAATGCTCACCAATGATTCTGTTTTTTTCAAAAGATTTGATATTGAGTATTATGAATTTACAGAAGTTGGAGATGCCAAGTAGGATATGAATACCTAAAAACACCTAATGAGAGATGTTTTCTAAGAAAACTGAGTTGTCAAAAGTAAGAATTTGATCTCTAGCTATAACTAAACAGCCTTGATGTTCAGTGAGTGAAAAATTAGATTGATTTAGGATAAGTAGAAATAATACTTTACAGTTTCAGAACTGCATTCTCTTCTAAATATTGAAAGAAGAAACAACACAAAGCAAAACGAGAGACATCATGCGATCCAATGCAGAAATAAATGCAAAGACAGTGACTCTAGGATACAAATGAATGATTAAAGATTGGTCTGATAGTATCCGAGTAGTGATGTGAATGTTGTGTATAGTTCAAAAATAGTCCTATCTTTTGGATAAAGTTAGAGATACATAGATAAAAAATTCAAATAGCATGAAATCATCACAATTTTATAATTAGAGGCATTTAGATCTGTCCCATCATTGAAAAGTTAACATAACTCTATTTTCCATCATTCTATATATTAAACATGTTTCTGCATGTCTATTATGATCAGGCACTGAACAAGGGACTTGATGTATATCAAGAACAATGGAAATGAAGGAGTACTACCAATAAAGATGTTTAAATCTCTAAGAAATTTGTATGAGTTTATTATAACATTTGTTGGCACAAGAATGGATAAAACTCAAAAGCTTATGACTATCGATTAAATGTCCTAAAGTAGAAAGAAGAGACAGAAAATTATACAGCTATAGTGCTAAAACTGTATAAAATTGGCACAAATTAAGACACTTGTAAATTCATACATATGATTAAAAAAGTTCAACAAAATAATTCTGACTTAAAGTACCATTATTGGTTTTAAATTACTATTGGTTTCTCAAAAAATCATCAAGGTCATTCCTTAATGCACCTACAAATTAAAGGAACTTTGGACCATAACACACAAACAACCATGAGATATTGGAAACAAAACAAAATATAAATAAAATATATGTTTTGGGACTCACTGGCATGCCTACATATGACTCAATAGTTTTAAGAATCAGTGTTTGAGAAGGCTTTGGGGCATAAATAATGAATAAGGATCCACTTTGTTTCAAATAGGCACATAGGCTCAACTTTGTTAGAGACATAGAATCAAATGTATGATGTAAAAGTATTTCCTTAACTTTTCTTGTTGAGAAATCACGGCCTAATTTACCCATGGTCAAAAATAAAATCAATAGCAGAGGTGGGGTTAGCAGGAGCAACCAGTCAACTTAGCCCTACACCATGCTAAACATTGTGGCCCTAAAACTAACGGAACTGATAGCCTTGGACTCAGTAGTAGGAAGAAGACGGAGTATTGGAAGAAAATAAACAATTAAAAATAGCCCTTTAAAATAATTTAGATTGGAAACATGAGGACCTATCACTATATTTTGAAAACTAAATGAATATCTAGACTGTAATTACAGAGCTCAAGATTGATTAAGATGAATCATTAAATGGTATATGTCTTTCAAATCTTTTACATGCCTTAGGATTTGAAGAAAAAGAAAGATCTACATTCTATACTGGTAAATCATTCTAACTGATAAACAAAGATTCAGCAATTTTTCCAACGGGTTCTGGAGTTATTTAAATGGAAGATTTCAGCCCCCTGAAGCTCTGCTGAGTTCATTAAACCATACTTCCTTTACAATTTTTGTTTTGTGAAAGAAAACAGAAAACTTGAGTGACTAAAGAAGCATAACAATTTCAGAATCTTTTTCAGTAGGAAAAAATGCATCTGACTCTATCTACTTTCTTGGGCTAATTGCACACTCTTTGGGCGAATTAGATGAGTGTTATATATTATTCCCCATTACTAGGTTTCAAATAAGGCTGCATTCAAAACTCCACCAGAAAATGTGATTATATACAGGTATAAACATTCCAATTGCATGGCTGGGAACAATATTAATCTTAGAAAAAGAGGCCAGTAGATTTCGTCACAGGGTACAGAAATGGCTACATTTGGTAGCAATCCTGTGTTATAACGGAATATGATACCCAAAAGGAAATATGTGCTTCCTCATAGAATTACTCTGTGAAATTTACTGTCTATGCAAACATGAATTTGAGACAGTTTCTGGTTTAATGCTTGCCAATTTTTAGTTGATGATATTGTACAGAGTTGGTGTTTCTCCATGATAACACTGAAGTGTGAAGACTGTACTTAGAATGGGAGGCACAAGCTTACAGGGGAATGCGCTAGGGTGAGATGGCATCGTTTCCACATCAGCATAGCAGATTTATAGTTCCTCATCCCCCAGCCCTTAGTACAGGTGCAGTATTTAAAGCAAATAAGAATAGAATAATTTGCCCTGCTAGATATTAAGATATAAAGCAAATCCATAAATTCTGTTTCAGTGCCCTGCTGCAGCTAACCTGGAAGTCTAGATGGATGAAGTTCCTTCTTTTTAGGTGAAGTCCCAGCGTGTTTGACAGAAGTGCATCTATCATTTGCTACAATTGAGCACAGGTGTAACCACAGTGTGCTTCTTGTACTGTATAGCAAGTTTAAAAAATAACAAATAAATAAAATAAACAGTAAAAAACAACAGTGAATTATAGACTGGAACTCAGGGTAAAGGATAAAAAGCAAACATGTTGAAAAGCTTTTAGCAGATGGAAACCCATTTTGAATTTATAAGGATGCCAAAATGCTGTAAAGGGAGCAAAAATGATAAACTCAAGAGACCCAGATGTTATTTTATAGCCAATCTAGTGAAGAGAAAATAACCCAGCTTACTTTGTAAGTGAGAAAAAAGGCAAGTAGTGTGAAGTGCTGATATTATAGAACTCTATCAGATTGTTTCTCTAGTGTATAAATAGGCCATTTATAACAAAAGATAGAAGACATAGGAATGGATCAGCTAAGTAAATTATTAGCCGTTTAAGGAAGCTCACTCTGAATGTTCTTGCAAGCCGAAAAGGTCAAAAGGTCACACAAATACAAATTATGCCTTCACACCAATATCAGAAGTCATAATGCTGCTTAAATTAATTATTTTCTTTTCTTTTATTAGTATCAACCAAATAAACCACAAGGCACAGATTTTAAATTAATTCGTCCAACCTTTAAAACTTTGGAAGTTAAAGCAGAAAAATGAGTCAAAGTTCAACTTATACTTCAGCCAGAGCTTCAAATATGTCTTCCTATAGTATTAGCCATGAAGTTGACCACTATTTCACCCAAATATTTTCATAACACAATTAATCATGGCCCTTTAAATAAAGAAATTAGGATTTTTAAACAAAGCATCTGACAATGAGTATAGTCTGAAAATTGAAAGCATATATATAT
>NW_004524658.1:5049280-5050549 GCF_000260255.1 Octodon degus
ATGGGTACTTCCCAGAAACAACTAGTTTCATATAATCTTATACTAAACTACATTTAAAATTTAATACTTGTTGCTAATAGCTCCACCCTTGTCTGGACCACTCTCAGTATTAATGGCAGGCACAGCGTGTGGTAATGGGGATTGAACCTGAGCTCTTGTGCTTTTCAGGCAGGCGCTTAGGCTGCAGAGCTATCTCCTCAGCCCTGGAAGTCTATTTTCAAGACTGCACAGGATTATTAGTAAGAAATCAGATCATTGGCTGTGCAAAATCCTTGTCTTTTACCTGACCATTTTACATTTTTCTTTATTTACTTTTGTAAACTGTTGTTTACTTTATTTCCTTTCCTTTGTTTATAAAAATAAACAGAATCCACAAGCATTCTAGTATTTCACAGGTTACAAAACAGAGATTCTATACTCTGGTTTCTCTTCAGATTGTATAAATCTTTTGCCTTTTAAAAAATAGAGATACTGAGTTCTCTTGCTATTTCCCTATGGCTCTAGCAATCTCATTTTCTTGAAACTCTCCCTAACTATTAAACACTGTACCATTTGTTTTAGTTCAGTCACTGCATTTTCTATAAATGATTTTCTGGACTTCTTTGATCGTGCAGCACACCGCTGCTCTACAGACCTTCACCCTGTTATTGCGTCATTTGAAAATATAGTGTTTATGTCAGTCTTTGTAACCATCTCGGCAGCTCCATGAGGACAAGACCCCTTCCATGTTCGCTGTCTCTGCATCCCTTGTCCCAGTGTTCAGTGTACTATAAAGCTTTGGTAAGTTGCACTGAATCTCAGGATAGTTGTTTGGGAAACATTTAACCCCACATTGAAGAATTAGAAGTGTTAGCAAAATATTAGGGCTCATGTGAATTTATATCCATCTGACTGAAAACATTTTTGACAATGGAGATAATATACTTGGATTCATAATATTCAATACTTATGTTTTGATATTGAAGCTCTGTAACCTTTGAAAGCTCCATGTTTTCATCCATGTAGTATTAGTATTGATAATACTTTGTGTCCTAGGTACCTCACAATATGAAATGTCCTTACCAAACTCATACAAACTCCTGATAAGTGATGCTGCCATTGTTTATATTGTTCTTGTTTTTAAGAATGGCAATCAATGTTCCATAATTAGTGGACAGTCAGAATTGATTGCATTTGTAAGAGAGTGAGACCACCAGGTGAACAGGTGAGGTGGCCGGTACAGTCCTTTCCACATGCTCAGTCAGCATAGATATAATATCCTGTAACATT
>NW_004524658.1:5057769-5067383 GCF_000260255.1 Octodon degus
TCGGCAGAAAATCCTACTCGGCGGGCGGGGTGGGGGAGGCACTGCGGAGTGGTGGGGGGCGGCCCGAGGGGCTGGGAGAGGGTCCAGCCCACGCTGCGCCTGGGCTGGGACTGGTCCCGCCAGCGCAGGGTAGCAGGAAACTCTCCGCACACTCACCGGACCTGGGCTAGGACTGGGTCTCTAAATAATTTATTTTAGATAATTGTCCAGTTTCTTTTTTCAGATTGTGTCCAGGCACTTCAAGGTCATCATATATGTGACATTTTAATGTTTTTATTTGGATGTTTTGGAAATAATAATACAGTTTAGAAGAATCCATGTGCTCGAGTGTAAATATGTGTCAACACAAAAAATAAAAATTAAGGTAGACTGTAAATCTATTAGCATTGCCCATTCAAAGTTTTAAACAAAACAATGAAAAGCATGTTGGATGGGTGCCATGGTGCACATTGGCAGTCCTAGCATTTGGGATGCTGAGGCAAGAGCATCTCTGTGACTTTAGAATCATCCTGGGCTGCATAATAAGTTCCAGTCCAGCACGAGCTACCCAGTGAAGCCTTTCTCAAACCCTTCCCATAAAAAAGGAAGAGTGAATGCAACATGAACATGAGTGGATATTTGCAAAGCAAGCTAGAAAGAAGCCATTGGCTAAGGTGGGCCTCTGACAATTTGAATTTATTTTAATAGAAGAAAAATTTCCTAATTTACTCATTATGTGTTGGATCTACTCATTCTGTATGTGCATATTCTCTAATTCATAATTTCTGGTCATACTATTCTCTTCAGTAATTAGATTTAAGGTATTTAATTGGGCTTGTGGGTATGACGTACGCCAGGAGTCCTAACTATTTGGGAGGCTGAAGCTGGAAGCCAGGTGTTCAATGCCAGCCTGGGCAACATAATAAGACCCAGGTGGAAGACAAGAAAGAAAGAGGGAAGGAGGAAGAAAGGAAACTAAAGACATATACTGCTCATTCTTTTATGATAAATTAATAGATTAATCAATTTTAAAATAGCATAACAAAAGTTGCTATTAAACATTCTAGGTAGATTGACTTTGTCAATATTTATTCTGTTATATTGAAACAACATTTATTTTGATAATATTGTATAATTCAGAGGACTCAATAGGTACTATGACCTCACATTTTAAGTATTACATGGGGCATGTGTATTTATTATTGATTTTAAACATATCAGACAATAGAAGTTTTGTGCTTCACTATAAATTTGTTTTATTTGTATTAATCACAATGTCAGGATTCTTTATATCTCAGAAGTTATAAACTCAATGGATTTATATGCTGTTTCATTCACGAATGAATTGTGCTCCTGAATTTTAACATGCTATTCCTAAAACTATTAGCTGTGTATCTGCTTTATGGGATGTTCCTACATAAGCTGGCTGTTCATCAATTTGGTGTCCATACATTTCTTTGAAAGCTATATTATAATTAGAGTTTAGGTTAATACTATTCAGTAACCATAAAACAGACATAAAATAATTATAACTCATTTAGTGAAATTAGAAAAGGGGCAATTATTAGACTCCCATTGTGAAGCTTTGCTGTGAGGGATAGATAATCTATCTGCAAGATGTACTTCAAGAACACCATTTTCAAAGAAATAAACGAGATAGATTACTGCTTTGCTTTTTGTGCACTTGAGGCAGAAGGAATGGCACTGAGAACTTGTATGTAAGAGTTTCCTGCACTTTTCTGACTATTTCTAGGCAAACAAAATACAAATTTTAAAGACATCAAAAACTTCAAAATCATTTTTACGAATTTCCTTATTTTCCTAATGAAGAAAGCGTATTTCTGAGAATTTGAAAATATGTTTCACAAATTGATTTGTATGTATATATACATTGGAAAAAATATTTCCCATAGGTTCACAACTTTTTAAATATCTAACACTTTCAAAACCTGCCTGAAAACCTTCCTGATCAGTCATGGTTTTCGATGTGCTCCAGAGTGACTGATTTGTTTGAGTGCCAAGGAGGTGTATCTGTCTTTAAAGTTTGCCTGATTATCCACCCATACACCCAAGGACAGACTGATGATCATACCTCCAGAGATACATAGGAAGGCATAATAAATGCCTCAGACATTTAGAGTAGTGGAAGTGGCAAGTGTACCCTAAAGTAACATTGCTAAAAACTCATTTTATCTAAATAAGATTTAAAGTGATAATAGCCCTCGGAGTTCATAGCAGCGAAAAATATCTATCTGTCTGTCTGTCTATTCTTCTATGTCCAGTATATTTGCATATTTAATTTAGGTCAACTGTTTCTACAAGTGTGTCTGGTGGCAAGTATTCATATTTCTAGTCTGGGAAAGTTGGAAGATTTTTTAAATAAAAGGATCTATTGGCACATCCCATCCAACCCTATGTGATACTAAATGTTAAAATAAAATCTCTTCATACTGACATTAAGAGATTCAGGGGAAGTTACGTTCTTTTTGCTTTGCTACCTTCAACTACTTGTTGATATTTTCCTGTGCTATACTGTTGTCAAATCTGCAGTCACATTCAAATATAACCGAGAATAAATTTTGGCAGTTATTTCCGCTTAGAAAGAATTAAGAAAAAAAGCAAAAATCAAAACAGAAGAAAACATGAATATAAGTGAATTAAAGAGAGTTGAATTCATCACTAATTTTATTTATATAACAATGTGTAGCTTATGTTTTGATTTTCCTTCAGTGAAAAAAAAACCAGTAAACTCTGTGAATTATTTCTGACATCTATGAACAAGAAGACACAGGAAAAAAGGCTCCCTTCGGAGAGTATTTTTCTGTCATTTAAGTTGTTTACATGGGTTTTTTGTTGTTGTTGTTGTTGTTTTTTTTGCTTTACCTTTCTGTCTTGTTTTCTGACACCCCACATTAGCACAGAGTCACCAGAGCTCTGTCCAGCCCAAGACAGATGTCGATATAGTCAGAGTCGGATGATTGTGGAGAGCTGCGAAGGACCGCGCCTACAGGATGGCGCTGGTTTCCGCCTTCCACCCCCCGTGGGAGAGCGCTCTCTGTGCACAACAACTCCTTATATGGCCAGGGCTACAGTCATGATTCGCTTCCGCATAGGCTGGACCCATGGGCGATCCCCACGTGGCGCACTGGAATTGGGCTCCGGAGTATATATTAGTCAAGGGCTGGGGGATTGGGAAAGAAGAAGCTTGCTGTAAGGGGTCTGAATAAACCGCTGAAGGAAGAGCCGTGTGTTGCGTCTTCCTGCTGGTCAAGAAGCGCGCGACAGATGATGACAGAATAAGATTTCCAAAATGCATGTGTGAGTCTGTGGCAACTTTTAAACTTATCATTTAGATCCACCAAAAGTCAAGCCTTGATTTCCTTTAACACTCACTATTTCTTTTCTGAGAGCGTGAAATGTTTTTGTCTATCCCATCCAAAAATAACAGAGAGCACGCTCCATACAGACCACACTTTTCATCGTCTGAGAAGGACTTTCTGGCACCATAAGTTACCTTGATTGGAAGGAATTAAGGCTTTGCGATGAGTTCAGACTTGCTAGACGAGTAAGGCAAATTAATTGAATGAAAATGCAAAAATTAAAGCAAATGATGAATTTGGCTAATTTCTTCATAACCCGTGTTGCAGTAGGGTCCTCTGACCATTCTCCAGGAACATTGCTTGAACTAATAGCTCTAAATTAAAGGTTTCCAGCAAGTTATAGAGGATTTTGTTTTAAGAAATAGCAACTGATGAACAGTTGTCTTAAAGATTTAGAGGATTCATTCCATTTTTTAATAATCCCATGTGGCTTTAAAATATTCTAATATTTTCTCTCAACATGTTTCCAAATATGCAGCTGTGAAATTAGTAGGACAACTGACAGAGGAGTAACATTACTCTTGTTTTCTGTACCAGAAGTATTTTTAGAGACCAGGTAAAACTTTAATAGCAAAAAAAGAATTATCAGGTAAAATTTATCGTTTGTTAACCTAGTCAAGTTGATCAATTCTTTATAAAAATAAGCAACCTGTGTAGTTTGCCTTTAAAACTTAAAATTACTATCTTTACATGTCTACTCAATTTATTCAAAATTATCAACCAGATTAGATGTCAAAGGTAGAACAGAGAAAAAGCATGTTTGCTGCAGTGTTTCCCATGTCTCATTACTATTAAATCGATGAAGTATTAAAATTAAAAGCATTTCAGGGCCTGGGGAGTTAGCTCAGTAGGATAAGCACTTGCCTAGCAAGCAGAGGGTCCTGAGTTCAATCCCTGGTACCACATTGAAAAAAAATAAAATAAAAATAAAAGCATCTCATTGCCAGGTTGAAAGGATTTGAAAAAAAAAAGGGAAAGAAGTGGCTATCTTTATAAAAAATCACTAATAACTTTATTTCAAGCAACATTTAAGCTTTTAAAAAGGTACCCAAATTAAAATATCTACAATATTTTACATAAGTGGTTCTATTAACTTTAGCAAAAGCTAGTTACTAGAAAAATATCAGATTTAAATAAAGAAAATGTTTTGAAAAAATATTGAGTAATAATTCATGCTATCAGTATTTTTCTATGTATGTATGGACTTTCAATACTACAACAAATATATTTTCAGTGTCCTAATAACATTTTTGATCTAATGTTCTCCTAAAGTAAGATAGTGTAACAGGACTATATTTATATATAGTGATTTGAAACTGAATGTAACCTAATTTTTCCAAGTTTTCAGACATTTAAATCTTCACAGAGTATAGTTTAAAATATCAATATATTATGTGGAAAACTTAGCATGCAGTTATTTTGTTTATGATACTATAGCTTTCTTTTTTATATGTTTTTGTGTTTCTCCTTTAGATGGTTTTTCCACAGTGTAACACAGAAAAAAATGCTATCGACATTTTATGTATAGTGTTTACTTGTATAATTCGTGATGTACATAATTTATATGTTATATAACTCAATTTTAGGAAGTTATATGTTCCTTTTAAATATTCATGAATGTCATATGAAAACAGAAAATGTACATGTAACATATATTTCTAATATCCATAGATTAAATTATAGCACCTTAATGATATCCCCAACATATTGTGAATTGTTGACATTTGTCTTAGGCAAAATATGAAAGAATTTTAGCATACAATATTATTAGCTTTTGTTGTGAATATTTGGTCACTGTCATTTGTCTGTTTTACCTGGAATGTTAACGTGATGAAGTAAGCACGACCTCTCATTTCTGTTCTCCATCTACAAACCACTTCAGATCCTTGTGGCCTGCTTCAAAATCAACCTGTTCTTCAAAAAAAAAAAAAAAGTTAAATTATTTTTATAATTTTGACTACTTTTATTTTCTCTTATACCTCACTAAACTATTCTTCAGATTTTTAAAGATAAAAACAAAGAAAATTCAAAAAATTAGAAAATCTTAAACAGTAAACAGTAAGATTTAGCCTAACATTAAAGCCTAGAAATTGTATGTCCTCTGATAGTTTTAACAAAAATATGGTCAGAATAGAAATCTAAACCTGTGATGTTCTTGAAACCAAACATGTTCATCTATTGGTGTTCTTAAAATTTCCCTCTCTATAAAATAAACTTATTATTTTCACTTAATCAAAACTTAATATGACACTGAAGTAAGACCAACTGAGAATAACTTTATTCATAAGTTACAAATAAATTTCCAATTACATGCCTTTGTAATATTTTGTACCAGTTTAGAAAGTCATGCCATTCTTTCAGAACAATTATCAATTATAAACATAAATCGCAGGCATAAATAGTTAAAATTCCTGAGCAAATCCACATGTAAAATGATTATTTTAGTCTGGTTAGAAATAACTTAAAAGTACAGATATGCCAACAAGAATTACCCTCATGCTATTAAGACAATAACACAAATATTACACATTTGAAGTGACACAATAAGCAATTTCTCTAGCAGCTATTAGTTCTTCTGTTGAAGTCAGAGTCATTGAAAAGTAGAAGAGCAAAGACAATATTTGAAGGTAAAAGTAAAGAAGAAATGAGGAAGAGAATAAAAAAAGAAGCAAAATTCGAAGCCCGAAACAAGCAGCACCAAGTTAAATACAATCGAGTACTGGTGTAACTTTTATTTATGTCACCAGTTAGTCAGAGTAGATGCCTTGTTAAACTAAAATCAGAACTTTAACTCTTGTTTTTATAAGAAGATAGCTCTGATGATGTTTAGCATTTTTTCCAAATTAAATATGTGTACTGTTTACCTTACCATATTCTTTCTATAACCTCTTTCAATTTTTGTAACAGTAAATTAGCACAGACGCTGGTAACAGAAGGAAGCTCTCCAAAAAAAATGAAGACATCTGTCTTTTTGAAGAGGGACAGAGAGCCGGCAAGAGAAATGAAACAAAAATAAAGATTTCCTTCTGCAGGAATAACGGAACACGAGGCGATGGTAATTTTGATTCAATATATTTAATTAGAAGCTGCATTTTTGTTGCATCAATAATATTATGAGAAAAACTGAGATGTCATACACACACACACACACAACACACACACACACACACACACAATATCCAGGCGAGAAGAAATATTTTAGTGCACAGGTAGAAACTCACAGCAAATTTGAAAATTATTATAAATGATAAAGAAATACCACACACACACAAACCAAGTTGTTGGGTAGTGGTAAAAGAGCAACTCAGAGAATTGTGCTTGATATTGGTTGTGCCACAAAGGAAATGTAGCATTTCCTCCTGTGATTAAATAAAATTCATTTGTAGGAATGAGATTTTCATGAAAAGCTGTTATAGTGAAAACTGCCTCTTAGAGTACATCAGAGTTCAGAGAATTCTAAGAAAGAAAATAGCTTGAAAATCAATTTGTCTATAATTTGGACATGAAAAATGTCTAGATTCAGAAGACTGAAATTTCTTTATCCAGCAATCTCTAAAATATATTAAAAGGTAATACCTAAATGTTGATATATAAAATATATAAACATAATATTGGGTGCATACATAATTATTAATGTACATTTTCCCACATATTATATTATATCATAATAGAATTATATGATTATTATAGTATCCTATTTTTATGTTTGAGAACAATGAAACATTTTTTGCAATGCTGACTTTGAACAAGAAAGTTTCCAATTATATCACAATGTTATCTGTCTTCTAAAGTAAATATTTAACCTGATGTATTTCCTATTTTTTGTTGTTGTTGTTGTTGTTTGAATCCTGAACATTGAAATCACCTCCACTGGATCCACTTACTGTTCTCCCTAACTATAAATTTGGAAAGAGTAAAGAAGATGAAAATCTTAGTCATAGATGCTTTCTTTTCTACAGATAACACATACCCATGCACAATTCCTACATTTCCAACTTTCCAACCCAACCACCTCAAAATAAAATAATAATTGATGATGTTTTCTTTAAACTCAAGTTAATATCTTTGAGCAAGTGAGTAGACTGTTTATAGGAAAGAGATGTATGTGTCTGTCTATCTATCTATCTATCTATCTATCTATCTATCTATCTATCTATCTATCTATCATCTATCTATTCCTTTTGTATTTAGGACAGGGTGTACAGCGTCCCACTGCATAGATTGGACTTGTAGTGATCCTCCTGTTTGCAGCCTCCTAAGAGCTGGGATTACAGGTGCCCGTAACTACACCCAGTCTCAATTGCCCTCTCAGCACACCCCAGGGTCCATGCTGGTTCGTCAGGCCAGGGGATCAAACTCCCAGCTCCTGTGTCTGCCTAAGCAGGCACTTTGTCTGCTCAGCTATTTGGCCAGCCCCAGGGAGGATATATTCTTAGCTTATGAAAGAAAGAAATGAATTGCACCTTCTAATATTATTCACATTTATCCAAACTCTATCCTCAGTACTTGGTCCAATCTATACTATTTCTTACCTTTGCCTATTAACATCAATAGTGCTTCTTTTTATTAGTCTCTTGATACTCTCTGGTGCTTTATGTATAATGATGTTTAAATTTAATTGAGCTGTAACTTTCAGTTTAATTATGAGATTCAATGTACCTTCAGCATTTTTCCTTCTATGATTACTGTAACATTTTCTATGTAACCTTTTTACAATTCTTCATCTATTAAACACATGGTAGGCTATTTTTAATAAACGCCTAATCAGAATGTATTATGATTATTTAATATTATTTTTATACTTCTTTAAATATAAAGACTTTAAACATTGGACTTTAATGAACTAAGTTTTACTAGAAAATCAGTGGCTTATAAAGAAAAAAATTACATGTAATCACAATGAAATTGTTAATCTGCAATTATGTTTATTTTCCCACTGTAATTTTAATTATATTCTTTAAAGGATGATTACTGCTTACATAGGGTATATCTTGGTCTGAGAGCTAACAAATGGGTTAAATCACAATTCCCTACCATGACAGCTGTTATGTCAATTATGTTACAGTTAAAATTTTGAAATTTTCATTCTGCTTTGTACAGTGACTATCCAGGCATTCAAAAAGGATTATCAACTTAAATTTAACCTTCAGAAAAAGCTTCGGAAACAAAAAATGTCTCCCCACACTTTTGATTGTCTTCCCATACTAGATCATAATTCTAAATCTAAATTACTTCTTATATTCTATCTGTTTAACTGAGTTCAATGGAACCAATGTTGCAAATTAATCTTTACCTGTTCCTTTATGTCAGTCTCTGAGAAATTAAGCTATTCCCTACTTTTGCTGAAGGCAGAATTTACAGTAAATTAGGCATTACTGAACAAAATATGAGTAAAATTTTGAGAACAATACCTAAGTAAAGTCTTTGGTGTTGGGCTGGGGAGAAATCGCACCAGTCTAATCACCTGCCTGGCAAGTGCAAGGACCCAAGACTGACCCTTAGTACCTCATGCTGTGATGGTCCTGAGACCCTGAAACCAAGCGTGGTGGTGCACGCCTGTAATCCCAGAGCTCAGGAATGAGACAGGAGGATCACTAGGAGTCTGAGGAGCAAAGCTAGACCCAGTACCAAATAAATAAATACGTACATAAATACATTTTAAAAACTAAAGCCTTGGTGTCTTCTGTTTGGTTTCCAAAATACATACCTCAGAGAAGGACTCAATTGCACACAGAATTCGTCAAAGCACAGCTATAATGATCAAGTGTCCTGATAAACTTATTAACATAGGTAGTTAGCCATGAAAATCTAAGTATATTAGGGAAAAGATGAGCAAGCTAGCAGTAGTATGTACACCTGCCTTTTCTTATTTTAAGTGGTTAGTTTCATAATTAATAATGTTGCATAGCAACATCCACAATGTGAGAACTTGTTAAAAATGCAAATATAGTGGTGTGACTGCAGATATGGTAAATCTTAAGTCATTCAGCCATATCTCTGACCCTTAGAAGGTTCTCTTTAAGTGAGAAACTAAGCAATTTCCCATTCATAAGGACTATATATGTTCCTGTTATAAGAATCTCTGACATATTTACATTAAAATGAAATACAATACCCATTCATTTCTTTGTAGAAAGAGTGAATTAAATGGTGATCAAACTTCAGGCCTTGGGGCCAGGGAGATGGCTGGGGCCGGGGAGATGGCTCAGTGGAATAAGCACTTCCCTGTCAAGTGCAAGGGTCTGAGTTCAATCC
>NW_004524658.1:5067548-5103995 GCF_000260255.1 Octodon degus
CCATTTCTGATTTTAGGAAAGTTGGAAAAATAAAAATAAAATACGTTTTTCCACCTGAAACTAATAGATTAAGAGAAAATAATGATTTTAAAACAAAAATTTTAGCAACAAGGACCAAATAAGGGTAGAGAAATAATTGCCTGTGTCTATTACCTGTGGGCTGTGCGTAGACCAAGTGTAGAGTGGCAAGATTGAATTAAAAGGGGTGAGGTTTGACTTTCCAGGGGATGCTTCTGAAACTAGAATTTTTGAAGTGAATAAGTGAAAAGTATACACTGGGAGATCTTCAGAGATCTGCAGCAGAAAGCTAGTATCTTTGACTCAATGCTGATATTCTGCACATGTATGAGAAAAAAATACTTAAGACTTGGGAAAAGAGAATAGCAATAAAAGAAAGGAGTAGGCAGAAAAAATTATGGAGCTTATGTAGAGATGGGGATAATCACTTATTTCAAGATTAATAAAATAATAATAAATACTTCACAATAAATACATGAGTCAAAATTTTAAAGGATTATACTATAATAATGGGGCTATGTTATACCTAATCCACAGTTAGGCTGGGCCTGTAGCAAATGTTAAAAGCAAACATGAAGCCAAAATGCAATGAAGCTGCAATTTTGTAGTATTAGTAAAAAGGATAAAATATGAACTAATAGAAAAGAAAAAACTAAAAAGATAAATGGTACATTAATTTTCAACTCAAAGGTGAAAATTAATTTTTAACAAGAATTAGTGGTATAAATGGCACATGAGTTATTGATTTCTGCATAACAAATTGCCCTACCTATAGTGGTTTAGAACAGGAATTATTATACCACAATTCTGTGGATAAGGAATTATAGCTAAATTGAGCCAACAGCCCTGGGAAATTAGGCAACGTGGCTAATGTGCATGGTCTTTAAAGCTTAGTTCACTAAGAGCTGTTATACAGAATATTTTAGTTCTTCATATGTTTTGGGGTGGAGTCTACATCAGTTCCATGCTCCATGGGGCCTGTTTATTGAGGAAACTTGCATCAGGGAGTACGGTCACTACATCCAGGCCTCACTTGAGAAGAAGAATAACATAAGGATCTGAATATCAGGTAATTATTAGACAGACGTCACCCACATCATTTCATCCTTGGCCACCAACGACCCATGTAGTTCCCTCTGAATGGTATTCTCCCATTTCCCAGGTTCCCAGCAATATCTTTTTACAGTAACAAGTTAAATCCAGAATCCCATCATATCTATCAGGTCCAGGTATGGCTGACATACTGAAGGCATCGTTCTTTAAGTAGATCTCTTAAAATGTAGCCACAAGTGTAGATCTAGACCTCAGTTAACTCTGTATGCTGATACCTGCAATCTAAGCAACTACATTGAGGACAGCAATGTGTAATACAAAAACCATGCGTGAATTCCTGAAATCTTGGTCTTCTAAATATGTACCATTTCTAACGTCTTATCAGTTATTATCCTCTCATTAATATATTTTTTAAAGTAAAAGAAGGCAAAAAAAGAAGGCAAAAAGAAAAATAAGGTTTCTAGAAAGGAAGTGGTAATATTCAATTATTTTCCAACCTTGCATAACTATCTGTTAACCTATTTATCATTAAAACAACAGATCTGAAGATAAAAATAGATAATAGAACAACCATTGTTAATTATTCATGTATTGAAAATCTGTAACATATGTATTTTTTCCATAATTTTATTGAGAGACAGATAGCAAGCAGACAGTTTCAAATCAAATTGGTATAACACTTTCAATAATTAACATATTGCATACTCTCTTCCTAGTGGTTATTTGCTTACAAGATGCGGACATGATATTCTATTTACAAACACTATTAGAATAAATCCCTCTATTCATTAAGAGAATGTAACTATATATCTATCCTAACCATTTTGAATACACAGATACAAAATGGACATTCATCTGTATCCCCTTTTTTTTGTTAAGTTCCATTATTTGAATAGTATAGGTGTGTTAACTCAACATAATATTCTAAAAGAGTCCAATAGTCCATAATAGTATTGGGTCTTGCACTTGACTGGCAGTGTCAGAAATTGTCGACTTGAGTACCCTACAGCTCAACATAACACTTGTTCCATGTTATGCCTAAGATGTTTGATATTCAGACAGATAGTGAGGTTAAATTTAACAGCCTAGGTTGTATGGTAATAACAATAAGCTTCTCTTCTGGAGGGTTAACAACCTAAGTTTGCAGACCAAAATTAGAGAAAAAGGAGGGCTGCAAGAAAAGCCAACATTTTGGCCCTAGCCTTACAAGGTCAATTAAGACTTGGAACATATGAGAACTTGTACTGTAATGTCATGTAACTCAGTAGTGTCCCAAATTTTTTGATCCAGGAGATTATGGGGCCAAAGAGGAAAGTGATCGATGTAACGTATGTGTTGCTTTTTGTTACCCCAATCTGTCTTTGTTTTATTATTTGTTATCGCTCTTGGCTTTACTCTTGAAAACAAGACAATTTTACTGACCTTATCAGACCCAAAAGCTACAACTCTTGTTGCATAGGTCCTGCTTTACCTTGGTCTTAACCATCTAGCAGGAAAGTATAAAAACGAAGTATAAGAAGTAGAGCCATGTTGTTATGTTGAGCTGTAGGGGACTCAGGTCAATAATTTCTCACATTGCCAGTGAAGCGGAAGACCCAATACTATAATGGGCTACTGGACTCTTTTAGAATATTTTGCTGAGTTAACACACCTATAATATTCAAATAATTGAACTCAACAAAAAAGGGGGATACAGATGAATGTCCATTTTGTATCTGTGTATTCAAAATGGTTAGGATGAATATATAGTTACATTCTCTTAATGAATAGAGGGATTTGTTCTAGTGTTTATAAATAGGATATCATGTCTGCATCTTGACAGCAATTAACCACTAGAAAGAATGTATTCAATGTGTGAATTACTGAAACTGTCCTACCAATTTGGTTTGAAACTGTCTCATTGCTATTTGTTTTTCAATGAAATATGGAAAACAATAAACAAAATAAACTGGCCAAATAACTCAACAGATTAAAGTGCCTGCAAGCAGGTGCAGGGGCAGGATTGTATCCCTGGGCCGGCCATGCCGATCCTACCCCCAGAGCTTGCTAAGAGGGCAATTGAGACAGCGTAGTGGCGCGTACCTGTAGTCCCAGGCTTTGGGAGGCTGTAGACTGGCGAATCAGTGCTAGTCTGATCTAGTAGTGAAACTCTGAACACCCTGTAGACCCTTCACTAAAAATGTAAAAAATAAAAGTGAATTAAAAATAAATAAAAATGTTTTAAAATGTCAAAAGAAAAAAAAAGAAGGAAAACATGGAAACAATACTTTTGTAAATAAAGAGCTGAAGAAGGGTTGTAGGGAGAAGAGAGGAATAGGGGAAAAGTACAATTCAGATACATCATGTACAGGAATAAATTCTCAGTGATGAACGTGATTATGACCTGAGCCTAAAATACACAATAAACTTAATTAATTTAAAATATATTTTGTCCCACTTGTGGAAGACAATCACAAAATAACTATTACAAATGATCATCAATATAGAAAATGGACAAAAAGACCAGCTGTTATCTTTATCTTATTACAACAATTAAATTCAGGTGAGTGGGAAAAATACAATCAGCAAAATTGTTAAGAATCTAGAAAAAATAAAATATATCCTTCTATTAGGAAAATGTTCCTTACACACATATTTCTGTTTTTAAACACACACACACACACACACACACATATATGATTATAAATGTAATATATTACACACATATATATGTAGATATAACTTGAACTTTATCAAAGTTATAAGCACAATACTTAAGAATTACTTTTTAAAATTTAAAACAATATATAGGGTAGAGATTTTTATTTTGCAAATAACTCATGAAGGACAAATATCAAAATTTGTAATGAAATTTTATAGCACAGTAAAAAGAAGGCAAAGAGCCAATGAAAAACAGAGGGGGAAATATGGAACAGCTATATTTTTGAAAAAGACATATAGATTGTGCATCAGTACATGAAATGATTCTCAACACTGTTAAACATTAGGGAAATGCAAATTAACAGCACTGCATGACAACTAGAATTGGTTAAAATTGAAGATTGAAAATATGGAATGTCAGCAAAGATGCTGAACAAGTAAAACTTGCCCCATTGATAGTAGGAAAGTGAAAAGCAATACAGTCCTCCTGGAAAGTGGCTTGTCAGATTCTTGTGTAAGAACACACAACTCAATAAATACACTTCTAGGTACAGTGTATGAGTGCAGGGAGAAGGAGAACATTGCCACTCAGTTCATGACATTTTATTCTTGGCCCACCAAATCTGTGTCCCAGCTTCCAACATTCAAAATGTATTGATTTTGTCCCAACACAATGGGACAAATGAGGTGACTCTTATGCCATCACCTCTTACCTCTAAATATAAAGTCTCACGTAACTATGATCTCAATCAGATATGAATGAAACTTCAGGCGGGATCCATGCTGCAGCCCAATTCCTAAGTGTGAGCCTGAGAAAGTATCAAATTATCAGTTTCTACAACACAATTGTGAAATTTCCACAGAATACACTTTAGCATTCCAAAAGAGAGAGAAAAAAGGGAGAACAAAGACCAACCAAGTCCAAAACTCAACTGAAAAATAATATTAAGTGTTAAGGCTTGTGAATCATCCTCTTGGGTAGCTCTTCTGCCTCCTAGATTCTGTGGGGTTGTGACTTTGTCCATGGGAACTTAGGCAGGAGTGATCCCCTCATTGATAGCTTATGTTTCATGGAAAAAAATGAAGAAACTTTTTAGATATAAAAGTCTCTAATCATTTTATTTCAATAAAAAGTGAGATTATTATGTATAGGCCTGACATAGATGAATGCTTTAACCTAACATATAGTAATGTTCTTGTATGAATATTTGTAGTGTCTTCAAATTATGTGTTTATGATGTATGAGGCTAAGTTAGATAGAAGTATGGGCAGTCAAATAGGGCTGGGTCCTGGAAGAAGCCAGTGCAGAAGAGATGCCTTGCAGTTGTGGGGGAGACACACAACTCTTCTGTAGGCCAGACCTCAAGACAAAAGAGGAAATAAGCGCACCCATATATTTGTCTATTATGAACATTGGGGAAGCAAGGTCTTTGGCAACTCATTTAAGACTACTTTTGTCTCTCTCTTGGACAGAAACTTTCTTTCCCCCAGTAAACATATTCTGCTCTGAACCTCCACTGTCCCTAAAATTCATCCTTTGATTTTAGAGAACATGTACTTCTACCAGATATCTAGAATGCTAGGGGTTTACCTTCCCTATAACAATGCCATCCATTCATTTTTTTCTTATTTTTAGAAATCATATTAAAGGAGAATTAATCACTATGAAAATGTAATGCAATGAATGGTTTCCACAGAAATTCAATAACAAAACTTAAAGAGCAAGTTGTCAGAAGGGTATAATTTGCTTTTTCGGTTATGGCTAATGATTCCAGGGCTGCCCAATGGCTATAAGGTGCTAATGAAATGGGCACTATCATCACTATGTTCAAAGACGCTTGTTTCATACTCTAACTAGTGACTTTCTAAATTCTGATATTTCAGTGAACGTTCATTATAATATATAAGTTAAGTAGACTTATGCATGTTAAAAAGATCTGTTAATATCTCAGCCTACTTAATTACCCTTTAGATCACTTAAATGAAACAAACCTTGCTTATTTTTTAATATTACTTACTAATGTTCTGAGTTGTAAATCTATTTTCATTAATTTCAATCATGTTTGTGTACTGTTTTTGAGACTATATGCACAAATCTTAAACCTGTTTGTTTAACTATTTAGAATATGTCTGGTGTCCACGCCCAGGGAGGTCCGTGGGTTCATTTGTTTCATCTTTTGTCCCACAGTGAGAGATGCCTGTCCCTCCCACAGTGGTGAGGTATCTCCTCTCCATACTGACTTTTTCAAAGGCCTAGTCCTGTCTGACTGCCTGTAATATGCCTGTCACTCAGCTTCCGTTAACACCACCTTTGAAGCCTGTTTAAGGACCCCAGAACATTTCTTAAGCAAGTTAATTTTTCTCTAGTTTCTAAACCAGTCTTCCCCATCTGATATGATGAGGTTGGACATCTTTGGGGGGTTTTGTTTTTCATAAATAAACTGATCATACATTATGAGTATTAATCTTCCAAATCTCAGGGGAAACCTTTTTCAAAATGTTCAAACTTTTATGAATAAAACAATAATATATGTAAGTATTAATATTGACTGAAATCTAGTCTACATTTTTCAGACCACTTTTATATTTTAAAAAGTCTCAACTTTGTATAAATCACAAAAATACATATGGTCTATTTTTTCTACATCATTGCTATAGCTCTTTTTGTCATTTATTACATGTTCACTATACCTTCATATTCTACACCAGATTTATTCTGCCACAACATTGATGGAAGTTTCAAAGCTCTCAGAATGCTTTATATATGAAAATTCACGTGCACAAGGAAGTAAAAGACACAAAATATATGTTTGTAGAATTGAATTGAGATGTCCAATGAACATTACCTGATTGAGGATGTACTTCCCAAAACTCACTTTAAAGGGATAAGGCAAGAGTAATTGCAGAATTTTATCAATAAAATAAAATTATTAATCAATTTTAATGGTAAGATGACACTGCTCAATGTTTTATTATTAATGAATTTAAAGATTTAAATATTCTATTTTAGGTGTTCATGTACATAAAATGTATGATAATAAAATTTCCATGACACTTTTGGCCAGAAAGTTATGAAAAATAAACAATTTTTTGTGGTATCAGGGATTGAACTCTGGACCTTGCACTTGCCAGGCAAGTTCTCATTCCACTGAGCTATCTCCCTGGTCCAAAATAAACAAATTTTAATGGCAAGGTATGTTTATCTTTATCCTCGAAGCATGAGCACTTGACAGATAACTGGAAGAATGATATTCATGTAGAAAAATCATTCATGTCAGTACTTTAATGTGCCTAATTTCATTGATGATCAAGGAAAGGTCATCAATTTTCATGATTAAGCTTTAAATTTCAAACCAGGAACAACAATGAATGGACTTTTACTGTAGAGATTAATAAAGAGATTAATGCACATAAACCAATTAACTATGATGTGATCCATAAATAATCAATATTCAGCAACTTAAAGAGATCATATCTTAAAAAGCCACACTTCAAAAAAAAAACGTGAAATGTCATTTTCTTGCCAATAGAATATATTTAACAGAGCAATGGTACATTTAAAAGGGGTCTGAAAAGGACCAGTTCCTGTATTTCTTCTTTTCATTGTCTGTAGATGTTAAGAGGGGGTTTATGCTATAGGGAATGCTGATAAAATGTTCTTATGTTGTACAGAAAGGTTAATTTCAAGTTTCAAGATAACTGTGGTTCCCAATAGACAAGGCAGTTATGTCAATAGGGAATCCTAGAGAGGTTAATATTTGAGTCTCAAGCAGCACTTTGCAACAAACAGTCTATAAACTGCCCTGCACTCTGATTCAGGTGCAAGCGTTTAGGGAGCAATTTCAGGGACATACCTGAGTTATACTCCTAGAAGGTCGTGAAGTACACTTCTCAGTGATTCTGAATGTGAGAACCATTCTGAAGCACTGTGAAGTATCTGCATGCCTGGAGCCCACTACCGGAGAGATTAAGTTTTAGTTATGTGATACTAACATTAAAATGAGTTTGTTTTTACTAGGTAGCTTTTGTATTTTCTGGTTTTGTGGTGCAAATTCCTTTATTTCTACAGATAATCAGATTATCAGTCACTGCTCAGGAGTGCCTGGAGGGCACCTAGGAAATTTGTGGAAGTTCAGGAGGCTGGAGGCAAGTCTGAGACTGCCTTTTCATTGGGCAACTGTGGACTCACAGGGCATATTTTAGGTCAGGAGGACTCTCCTCTATTCAGACATTAGAGAGAAAAGGCAAGTCTCTATCCTTCTCAGAGAAGTTGTTCTGATAAGATCAAGCCTCACAGTTAGGGTAACACAGGAAATGGAAAAGAAATTGGCTTTAGGTATTAATGGGTCTGCCCTAAGTAAATTTAATATTAATGTTTAATATTAATGTAGAGTTTATTAATTAACTCCACATTAATGTTTCTCTTTTAAAACATCCTGATTCCTTTATGGTATGTATTTACTCTATATAGATTCAATAAATAGCTGTCTGTCTAGCTTTATTCTCTGGAATTTGTCATTCCTTTTGAAAACATACATGGCCTCTTCAAAATGCTAATGTTCTATCTTATGCCTAATATTCTGTTCTTAAATTGTGCTCTTGCCTCAAGAATATAATTTTTTAATAATATAATTTTACATAGCTTTAAAATATATGAATATTACTTGAAAAGACTTTACTTCTCATTGGACTTGTGACTTTTTTTTTTTTTTTTTTTTTTTTGACAGAACCGGGGATTCAACTCAGATCCTTGTGTTTGCCAGTCAAACGCTTATCCTACTGAGCCATCTCCCCGGCCCCAGACTTGTGACTTTTTAAGTGATTTAGCAATAACCATTACCAGATTCATTCCAAGAGAGTCATACTGTTGTAGGCAGCTGAGTTGGATAGAAATATGGTAAGCAGTCAGACAGGGCTAGACCCTCAAGAGCCAGTATGGACTAAGAGATATCTTGCAATTTTGAGAAGCACAAGCACTTCCCCTTGTGGGCCAGACATCAAGACAAAAAAGAAACAAATGAGCCCACATACATTCCTAGGAATAGACATCAGGGACTGATTCCAAATGGGTATCAATCACTTTGAAAAAGCCAGGAAGAGTCACTAACCCAAAACCTGACAGAAAGAGAACCTGCTCAGTATTCATGTCCACTCGCTAGTTGACTCACTTCCCCATTTGATTTTGATGTAATCAATCTTACCGGAGAAATTATGTTTGTAATATTATTGGCTGACCATAGTTTTGTCCCACTTCATGCCCAGCTTAGGAGTTTCCCCGTTCCCACCTTGGACCTTGCTTGTGTCCTGATTTTGTTCCATAAAAATCTCTACAAAAGGAAATTTCCTTGGCAGCCCACTCAGGTCCCCTTCTGTCCCTCTGTGGAACAGGAGCTTTCTTTGCCTCAATAAATATATTCTGCTCCTAACCTCTGTTATTCCTAAAATTCATTCTTCAATTTGAGAGAACAGGAATTCATCCTAGGGGTCTTTCAGATGGGAGATTCTTTCCCCTGTATCAGTAGGAACCAGTACAGTTAGTGAGACAAATATGTGAAGCTCTGTACTTTTTAGAGCCTCCTAATTTAAGAAGTAAGGTCCATATACAAAACATCAAGGAGCTTAATTTAAGATACCATTCAAAACTATTTTTCATATGGAAAGTCAGCACAGATTTGCAGGGTATCTTTACCCAAAACAATAAGATGTGGGTTGCATTCGGTTACCTGGCTATGATCATTTGCTTTCAAAAAGTTTAAAGTGTTTTGATTCATGGCTTATTAGAAGACTAAGAATATCTGCATAATAATAAAAGTGTTAAAGGTAGCATTTATCTATGATAACTTACAAGAAAGCTTTTGCATTGACAAGTGGACTGCTTGTTAATTGTGTAATGGAGACAAGTTTATTTTATAGGTACTAACTTTCTTATTGTTGAAAATAGAATAAATAATAGCAGCACTGTTGGGATTCTTCAAGGTCAAATGAATTACCATCCATAATGGGTTTAGAATTGGTATATAGTAAAGGCTACACAAATATTTGATCTCATTATTATCAAGTTAAAGTAATAAATTTGAATAATAAGTAATGAATGAAAATTATCATTTCAACCTTCATATAAGCCCCCAATTTTTTGTAACATACTGTATCTTAAAAATTATTTCCTTGAAAATATTTAAGAACTAATATTCCTGAATAACATTAAAATAATATATCTTTATGATACACTGTTTGTATGTTGAAATTGACTTTTGATAAAAATGTCATAAAAGTACACTTTGAATGATTAGTCAAAAAGGCTGGTAGGATAAAACAGATACATAAGATGGAAAGCTGAATGAATTAATGCAAATTCAGAAATACTAATGAAGCAATACAAAAGTAAAGCCAAAATAAACAAGGAAGTGTTTTAGAAAGATTAGATTATTTGCTTAGTAGGCTCAGCAATACAGAATGCAAGAAGATGGTCATACTATTTGACATAGTAGAAAAAAAAATAAGGAAATCTAGACAATTTATCCATGCTGATCTTGCCCTTGATGACATTTTAAAAGCCCCTGACAATTTTTCCTAATGTACATTCTTGGGTAATGTTGCAATAGAACAATTTGGTTCTTTAGTTTTGAAGACTAATATTTTATCCTTGTTCTCTTTGGGTCAAGTGTAGTGTGGCGAATGAGCTAAGCTCATTACAAACCACACTATCAAGAAGTGCAAAAAGTAGCAGGCTGCCTTGCACAATGCATCAGCTTTTGAAATGCCAAAGGTAACCTGGATGAACATCTCTGAAAATAAGGGTATTTTAACATTAGATGGGAGTGTTTTTTTTTTTTTTTTTTAAAAAAAAAGATAAACAGTGAAGGAACTCATCTCGCATCACAAAAAGTATACATTTCAATAAAGAAATCTATCAGCCTCACTGATATAAAGAGTGTCCAGACAGTAAAATATTCTGTGTACTTTCAAAAATATTAACATTTCTTTTTATATATGAGAAAAGAAAATTTTCCTCACTGATGTTGCTGGGCATATTTCTGTCTATTGAGACCAAAATAGAACAAAATGATGTAGGAAGAGCAAATTCTCTTTTTCTCCTTGAGTTGAATACCCACCATTTCCAGATCTCACACAGTATGTATTCTGGTTCTCAGATCTTTGGGTCTAAGACAATAGCTTTGCTATGCAGAGGCATTCAGACGAGACTGCATGACTATTTCCCAGATGTCTCTCATTTGTAAATAGTAGACAGTGAAAATTATCAGGTGACCATAATCATGTGAGCTAAATCTCAAATATATAAATGGATAATTCTGAGTAATCAGAATATATTTTAAATATATGTCTATAAAATATACTATCTATATCTCATCTCTATCTATCTATCTATCTATCTATCTATCTATCTATCTATCTATCTATATTCATGCTGCTAAAGCTAAACGAATGAGTAGGGATAATAGTACAATCCACCATACCCTGCCCTCTTGGTCATGTGTCTACTTTCATTTGTGTGCACACAGGGTAAAAGCATCGTTCCCCAAAGGAGATCCTCAAAAAGTTCCAACGAATCATGCATTCAACTCATCTAGGGTCTTATAAGTGATTGTTTTATTTGTAATAGATTACACTTGATTGTCACTTCATGTCAATAAACCAAAACAGCAAAGAAATGTGATTGAAACTGTACAGTTTTCAAAACAAAGGGAAGAAAGAATTCATGTGTAAACTGAAGTTCAAAGCCACAATCTCTAGCCTTGATTATATATTATGTTTGCATGTCATATCTGTGATGATTTAGAAATTAAATGATACACATAGATGGCTAAGAATTTACCAAGTTTCTTTTTACTAGAAAATATTTTGCATTTGTAAACTATATACATTGTGCCACACAAACAGATGTGCCATAGGAATAGGAAAACATTTAGTTTGTGATTAAATGAATTTGTCCCCAGTAAAGAACTGTGAAAATCTCTCATTGCAATAGCAGCTGCCTGAACCATTAACGATGTTAGCAGCTAATGGCAAAGGTGACTTACAAGTGTGGCTCTGGTGGGAGCACCTGTACAGTTTATTCTACCCTGGACAACCACTACCAAATATAATCTGCACAGTTCTGAATGTAAATTAAATGCAGAATGCAACAGAACAGCACATTCAATTATATCAAATTAGCATCTGAGTATATGTAATCATGGAGTTTGGACCAGAATTATTAAGCTGTCCTTTGTAGCGCAGTGACGATGACTGAAAATGATTCCGCAGAATAATGTAAGAGGGTTTGTGAATGCGTGGTGGCATCCATTATAGCGTTTGGATGCTGACGCTGGAGTTTTACACAATATTTCCACATATGCAGCGCAGAAAGAAAAAAAAAACTATATTCCATTTTTCCAAAGTACTTTCTGATCATTTTCAACTTTGCCAGGGAAAGGTTTTATTTTAACAGGAATTTCAGAATTAGAATAATAGAAGCTCAATGACTTACCAATGCCAAATAAAACTCCCACTACCTGCGTCATGTAAAATACTGACAATGTACAATATTAAGAGAAGTAAAAGTCTTCCCCAAATTCTAAAGTTAGAACAGTTGCAGCCTCCTTCAAGTATACCAAAGTAGGGTGTTGGGGTGCTTCTGGGTGAACACCCTTCAAGGCCAGTGCTGGCACCATCTGGCCTGATTTGTTCAGCAGATGCAAGCAGTATCTTCAATACTATATCCTCATTTATGTGTTGTTTCTGTAACATCCACTATAGCTTACACTTAGGTCTTGCGCCTTCCTAAAACAATTCAAAGATTAAAAGAATTTGTGGCTTCTCCTTTACACCTTTGGAGGCAAAAGAGTAAAACTTAGGCCAAAGTCTGAGCAACCTTCTTGACATCCTGACATCTACACTCTTTGTTGAATTAACTTCTTCATAATGTATTGTAAAGTTGTAAGAACAGAAACTGCTCATTAAATACTATCGCAGGTGGAAGAACTTCTGGATTCAAACAAATTATTTGAATACTTTCTCCCACTTACCAGCTGTAGCTTTCTTGCTTTCTCCACCCCCCAAAACAGATATAACCCCTGTGTGAGTTGTTCTCTGCGTCCTTCTCCACCACTTTTCTCCACTGCACCCTCTGTGATTGTCCTGTATGAATCATTTGCCAGGTGCCTTCTGAGTATATTTAATTAGTTAAATTTTGGAGATTAAGAAGTAAAGGGAAAAGAAATAATGGTGAGTGGAGGACTGGTGCACATTGTCCTATAAAACGTTCTACTCCACAGCCGCAGCTTGTTTTGGGCTGTGCCAACGACTCTCTCCCTTTGCTCCTCCAGGCCTTGGCATGGCAGCATTCCATACACCCTTTATTAACTTCGAGTTATCCTCTATCCCTTGAGGAATCTACTGGTCCTTTGAATTAATCTGTTTATTAATTAATTGAATAATCTTAATTTGATTGTGACATCTGCTTCCTTTGAAGATACTAATTGACACAGAAGCACAGTTCTCCCTAGATGTAAAAGAAAAGAAAATACAGTGCTTTTAGGCATATTTGTAGTCAATAATTCCTTATATTTTGATTAAGAGAACAATATATGCAGGACATAAGGTTAGAGTTGGTGTTAGGGTTCAAAATGTGAGGTGCAGTATGTGAAAGAAAAGTGGAATAATCAAACTCACAAAAGGCAAAAAAGGATGATATATAGAAATGAAAAAAAAACCTTTGTGATTTTCAAAATGTGTAGCAGGAAAGTGGCAGAAATATAAAACATTTGATATATGTTATGAAAGGAACTGTAAAGAGTTTTAATTTTATTCTGTAAGCAACAGAAATTCATGGAAGATTTTTGAGCAGGGACAAAAGAGAAAAGAAATACGTTATATAAAGTACCTCTGTTGACTGAGGAGAGAATTTATTGGAAAACGAGTGTTATTAAGAAAAGTAAATCACTGTAATGAATAGGCCCCATCTGTAGTGGCGGAAACACTGTAAAATTTTCTTCCTTGTTCATGCTGCAGAGCAGAGGGAAGGAGCTCCTGGTAGAATTTGGGAAGAGGAGAGACTGTCACATGTAGAGACACATACTAACAGAATTCCACCATCAACATGGAATGGCCAGTGACAGAATGATCATCACTTTTCCTCCAAAGGGGAGTGGTGATGGAAGGCACAAGGAGACACGTGGTCATTTTTTAAAGAGTGGCAAGCAGTGTACTCATACATGCTTAAAGAACAGCTAATAATGTGTCCGGATTTGATCGGAGAGACAGCTGGAAATTGAATTGTCTGCCTGAGCTGTTATATGCCATGCGCAACTTGGTTATGATGGAAGAAAATAAAAAGTATGGATTATCTTGGAAAACTACCAGATTATTCTATGTACATTACCATCTTGTCTCTTTTTGACAATGATTCCCACTGAGAACAAAGTGAACCTTAGAAGCTTCCTATCCTTTGGGTGTCTTCAGTTGATTTCCTTGTCCAGTTGTTTTGTTAATAAAATTATTTCCACTGACCTCAGGACTCTACTGCAATTCCCAAGATCCCCTACCTCATCTTACAAATAGAATAAAACTACTTGGAAAATCTAACTTAAAATAACTACCACAAGAACAACAAACAGACAATGTTCTGCTTTGGTGCTCTTATATCAAAGTTTGACAATGTAACAAATTTAAAATTGTTTTTACAGATGTAAAATATTGTATTATTTCCACCCCATTATTCTCATACAGGTCTCACTTTATCAGATGCTTTTCTTCGTGTATAGCTAAATCCTGCAATGTGAATTTCTCAGTGGGATAAATCATGAACACTTAAGATACCATTCTGCTGAATAGAATGAACATTTTCTCAAAAACATATGATATGTATTAGTAGAAAAGATACAACTAATGAAAAAAACTATACAAAAAGGATTTTGGAAAAAGAGTAATCCTAATCATTTATCTTTAAAGCATAAAATTGCTTCTTTATTATGTTTTTTGATTTTCAAATTCTATGAGCCTTATAGTTGAGAAATAATAAATTTAATCTATGCTTGCTGTTTACAAGCTGTCAATCTTGACCACGTATGAAGATTTTTCTCCAGTTCATTTTTCCAAATACACAGCATAGTTCTCTCCATTCTATGACTGTGCTTCATGATGTTTCTCTTCTTCTCACTCTAGCAAATGTGTGCAGTAGAGTGTTCCAACCGCTTTCCTTCTGCAAACTCAACAACTTTGTCTCACTATATTCTTTTCCCTTATAATTTAGTTTCTTAAAAATAGGGAATGCTCTGCTGCTAAGACTTTTAGCTAGAAGAGTTAGAACATGCTAACAAAAAATAGTCCTGTAGCATCTCTATTGTCTCATGAACTTCCTGCAACAGTGTTTTCTACCTTTGTTTGCTTTTCTTCCAGCAAATTAGAAAATGCGATAAGAAACACTGACTTTACGATTCTGCAATAGAATATGGACTAGCAGCCAACCTCCTGCTATAGATGGCTGTTGCTCTTTAAAGAGGATAAATATCACTTTGGTATACTTGGACAACTTCTATATATTACAAAGTGTTTAAAATCATTTTTCAAAACAGAACAACATAAGCAATATCTGTGAATGTGAAAGAGTTATTGAATAAATCAGGAGCTGAAATTATTAAGATGAGGTCTATTACACAAGCTTAATATCTTATTGGAAGTCCTTTGCATTTAATTAATCTAATTTTAAATGATCTTGAATTTTCATTCTATCAAATTCTTTGTGCTTTCTACTTGGCCACACTTTGCTGACCTATAGATCATTTGTTTTATGTGCCAGAAAAAAACATTATTGCCATAGACTTTTAAATGTATATGTACTATGTATAAAATAAAAGCTATCTTTGTATATACACATACTATTGCAAAGAATTGTGGTTTACAACATACAAGAATTTGTCAAAAGTGGAATTATTTGTGCTTTAGAAAGCAAAATAATTTTGATATTGGTTTTATATTTTTCCCATGTTTCTCTATAACAAGTGGATTTTACTAGTGTGTGTGTGTGTATATATATATATATATATATATATATATATATCTGATTTTGCAATATTAGAAAAATATTTTGTTTGAATGTATAATGTATTTGTGGAATATTTGTTATTTTTATGTTTGTTCTTACAAATATTGTTCAATTCACTCCATTTAATATATATTAAATCAAACATTTAAGAAAATTGAGCAATTAGTCTATGAACATTTTTTTCCTATCTAGCTTACCAACCTTATGTTCTGCTTGTTAATACAAAGCAATAGGTTTAGTTCATGAGCTCTAAATATATGCTTTTATAAGATTTATATGATTGTAAAATATAAATTTCTCCTATGAACCACGTGTTTACAAATCAACATATTTTCTGCCAAATAAATTACTTTATCTACATAAAGAGATCTCCATCTTTAATACTTACTGATAATTGTTGGCTCTTGTCTTTCTTTAAGCTCTGACTTTTCATTAATTTTGCTACATGACTACAAATACATCATCATGTTATAGTTATATATTTTTGCAATATTGTAAGAAGCCCAACATTTTACTAATATAATGAGCATATCAGGTACATTAGCTTTCCACGAATGCCTTCTGAACAATTCCTTCTGTTTAAAATGACTTTTAGTTTCCACGTAATATTTTATTCCATAAAAGTATACTCTTCTGGATGGCTCATACCCCAGGATCTGAGTATTATGATCCCACCTCAACTTATTAATTAAAAAAAAAATAAGACTATCTGTGGGTGCAATTTTTACCAACTGTCTAATAGTAAGTAAAGTTTTACTTACTCTTTAATACAATAGACATCCTTAAAAATACACATAAACACACATATGCACACACACCAGCCATGCATCAGAAGAATGCATCTCTCCTTGAAAATCTGATCTGATAATAAACTTTCCTAATATTTTCCTACCCAAGATTAATAAACTTCTCTTGAAACTTATATCTAATTTATGTGACTTTAAGGGTCATGCTTTAATAACAATGATGAAACACGATTATTACTTCCTAATGCTGAAATTACAGTTTTTACATTGTAAATTTTTCCTGCTATGCGCCCTGTGGCACTAACATCTTTATCACTCCATGTGTTTCTAGTTTTAAAACCTTTACCCCTGCTGTTTGAAAAATATTTCTCATTTTCGTCCCCTATGGAGTACAGAAGTCCCTAAAGGCAAAGCCATTAGTGATCTCTCTGCCTTTCCCCAAACACGTATTATGATCACCAGTGCTGTTCCCCCTGCCTCATTGGCTTTTGGTAAAGTATGCAAATGAGATGTTCAAAATACACACTTCTTGCAACTGTGCAAGTTCATACTGATTTATAAAATGGGCAGGCTATTAAAGTGACTGAAAATGTCAGCAAGATTTATGCATGGGTGACAAATTGTATTGGAAATGTTCATTTTTAACTTGCTGCCCTAGGTTTTTTTTTTTCTTAAAAAAAAAAAAAACTTAGATATTCTCTGTGATACATTTGTTTTAAGGCTATTTTTCCTTCCCCAAACATACTTTTGACAGTGACTTTTTGACTGGAAAAATAAACAATGCTACTTCACAATCATGCAAATTGTATTTCATTACAGAAAGCAGTACTTGAAAGATAAAATAAATGTCATTTTGACACCCATTTTCCTTATACACTATTAGTCCACTATGGTTAAATATTGTCCATTTATAAGAGACAGCTAGAATTGCATGTATAGATAACTCAGAACTTAGATTATATCATGTAAATGCCAATACAATTACCCAGCCACATCTGAAAGAAAGATTCCATTCATATTAAAAATAGGAAACAAAAGATAAGAATGACAACTGACTTATATCTTCTGGAATTTATGAGCCCACCTTGTATTGAGATCACTGTGTACATGTGTGTTATTTGTGAATTCATTCCACTATGCCCTAATTTTGTCTGTCTATGATGCAAGCAGACAGTGGTACTCTTGGGCACCAAACTGCTCTCTGATCAGAGAGCAGTAGCCAGAGGTCTGGATATTTTGCATCTCTGGATGTCAGCCTTTCATTCGTGGAATGAGGCAAAGGCCTTGGAAAAATGACACTGGAGCTAGTCTGTACAGTGTTATTGAAAAAATAATTAATAATTCTGAGAGACCTCCAAACATAAACACACAGTAGAAAACTCACATTTTGGTGTGGTGTTGCACAATTACAGAAGAGTGGATTGCAGTCACCAAACACAGTAAACGAAGAACCACCTCGAATTAATTTTACAAAGAACAAATCTTATAGAGGCATTATTATGTAGCCTGCTTAGTTTGAAAAGTTTGGTATTAGAATTCTAATTCTACTTTTTATATTCAGATCAGTTTGTACCAATAATATTACTGCAACTGATTTTCCTAATTAGTTCATTAAGTTGCATAACAATTGGTTTAAAACTAACAACTCTTCTTGATGTTAAAACAGGGAAGATAAAATTGATTTAAAGCCTACTTCTGATCATTCATTCTTCCACATTCATATGTCCTGGTGTTTGATGAAGCGCTCCTCATATGCCTGTGTACCTCAATTGCTCTGTTTTTCATTCAAATGCCATGGCTGTGTTTTCGCTTATTAAACAGGGTGACAATATGTATCACACTGAAAAATCCGAACACTGTTCAAAGGAAAAAGAAATAACATAATCATTTGCGTTTTCATAAGTGGTGCCATCTTATAATTATATGAGAATGTGGGTGTTAAAGAAGAAAAATGGGATTTCTGAGTAGGCAAATATTTCTATGGGTGATGGTGCAACCAGAGGAGATTAGGGAAAAACTGTTATCTTGCATTGTTGATGTTGCTTCTACCTAAAATACTGTTTTAACATAACAAATTTCAAACCTGTAACATATCATTTGTTCAAAATTTTCTAGAGGAAGTACACAATGTTTTATTTTGTCTTGGGTTAGCTTCATAATAGTTTCCTCAAAGACTTTCAGCTTTGTTTCAATGATTGTTGGAGCCATCAGTCTCCTCCCAGTGGCCAAGTGTTCACTATGAAGTCACCGTCATGAGTTGTACTTTCCTTATTCATGCACATTTCTGTGGAAGTATTTTCATCCCAGAGAAAACAAGGGGAGACAATCGAGAAAGAAGAAAACAGTAGACCCAAAAGCATCTGAAATAAGATGGAGAAGATCAGTCAATACTAGAAGCAAAATCCATTTTATTTTGCCCCGTATTGAAAAGTTAAAAGTGAAGTAAATCATTGTTTGTTGTTTACTCAGACATTTAACCAGAAAGATTAAGATTAACAAATAAAAAGCAGATAGATAGATTTGCATAAGCATGTGTGTATATACATTTAATGAAAATATAATATTTAATCTTTAATTTCTTTATTTTGTACAAGGTCTCGATATGCAGCTCAGACTCATAATGATCCTCCTGTAGCAGCCTCTCCAGTGCTGAATTACATGCATGCGTCACCACACCCAGATTCTCTGGCCTGCAAGGCTGCTCTGGGTTCCAGGGCCTGCATGACATGTGGTACCAGGGATCAAACTCAGGTCCTTGTGCTTTCAAGGCAGGTGCTTAGATCACCAAGCTACCTCCCTCACCCCAAAATATCAATTTAAGATGCCACATTTTTGTTATCTTCAACAAGTGAATGACTTCTTTACCTTTATCTTGTGTTTAGAGTGCCTATTTGTGCATCTTACAATAGGAAATGTCCCCATTCTCTTTGGTACTATCTCTTTCTCCAGATTTTTTTTTTTTTTTTTTTTTTTTTTTTGGTGGAACCGGGTATTGAACTCAGGCCCTTGTGCTTGTCAGGCAAGTGCTTATTCTACTGAGCCATCTCCCCGGCCCCCCTCCAGATGTCTTATGCTGACTTATTTTCCTAGCAACAATTATTTAATCATAATTAAACTTACCAGATAGAATGGATCAGTTTATATCAAGAGACATTGAGTGTGTAATAAATGTTAAGCGCTAGGACAGACAATGAAAGCACACAGATAAGGTTTACTTCTGACCTGTGAGCACCATGACAATGAATATTGTGCTTAGGCTGCTTCTTGAAAGAACAAATAAAGTTTTTTACTCAGGGCCACCATTGTTTATTGAGGGCAGCAAGAACAGAGGATTCTCACTGAAATTAGAGTTTTAAAAATTTTTTTTACAATAAGTGGTACTCTCTGGAGCAAATTATACCTCAAAGGAGAGCATCTATTTTATAAATTATTTAATGTTTTAAAATGTATGAATCTCCTACAACTTATTCCTCAATATTACAGATACATTTCTAATTTATTCACAAACAATTCATATGAAAACAGGCCTTTTAACCAAGTTCCACCCTACTTATATCATCCTCATTTATCTTTTGCAATCTCAGCCTTGATGTTATTGGACAGTAAAAGGCTGCAATGGGACCCCTGTCAAAAGACAATTTTCTTCCTTGAATGATAAGCAATGGGACATGTAAGAACAAAAAGCCAACTGATTAATGGCATGCAATTCATCTACAATTATCTTGCCCATGTTACACAGTCATTGTATAGATTGGACTAGATCATTAAATTATGTGACAGCAATCAGCCATCTAACTTTAAAAGAGGTGGGAAGAGCCAATTTAAAAACTTAATATCTCAGGATGATACAGTAGCCTGAGAAAACCAGCCAATTTAGAGGAAATTACCATACGTACCAAGTGGAATGATAGATGTGAGGGTTAGCTAAGCATTTGTCCCTGAGCTGATGCCGTTTGGAGGTGGGTAAAGAGTCTGTATTTTTTTTTAATACATGTTGAGACTGGTGGTGGTTCTGAGAACTAAAGGGAAATAGACAATAGCAGAAAACATTTACTGCCATAAATTTCTGTATTCAGTGCTTCCCACCCTCATAGACCACTCCCAAGTAAATTATCTCACCAGAGTCTCCACTCCAAACACCATATTTTTGAGGAATAAGGCGTGCCAAATTTATAAAAACAGAGATATTCAGTTCATAACCTATCTTTTATCTTAGGGAAATCTATTCCATTTTTGTCCAGCGATGATTTCATTTATTTGGGAAATGACTACATTTTACACACCTTGACTTGAAATTCTGATTAACAAATCTTTATATCGAATTAATGAGTGTTAGAGAAGTTTATAAGCAATTTTCGGGATTAGTAGTTAGTATTTGGTTCTCATAAATTTAGGTGAAACTCTCCCATAATCCTCCAGACCAATTGTGAATTTCTTCTTTCTCCTGATGACAAAGAATAATCCGATTAGCTGGCTTGATTATATAGGTTTTGTTAGGATAGCCTGAGAAATGTGATATTAAAAGGAGTTAGTTTATTTAAATTGTCTAGATTGTTTAAGAGAAACATACCTATAACATTTTTAGTTCTTTTTTTTTTTAACATTTATTTATTTTGTGTGTGTGTGTGTGTGTGTGTGTGTGTGGCCAGCTCAGCCCACCAGGGGGGCGCAGCTGGCTGGCATGTGGTGCTGGGGGATCGAACCGTGGTCCCTGTGCTTTGCCAAGCTTGTTCCAAGTAGGTGCTTTAGACCACTGAGCCATCTCTCCAGCCCCACATTTTTAGTTCTTTAAATTGAAAAACAAGTTCTTTTACAGAGCCTCAGCCTGCTGCAATAAAGTATTTTGTAGCTGAATCTAAGTCATTACTTTTCTTAAACTTGAAAAGAACCCAAGATCATGAAGAAAAAACAAACACTAGACAATCTCATGCACAATAAGAGACCTTGAAGGTCATACATTCTTCACTGAGTAGCATTAATGACACTT
The DNA here is from genome assembly GCF_000260255.1 of Octodon degus. NCBI lineage: Eukaryota > Metazoa > Chordata > Mammalia > Rodentia > Octodontidae > Octodon > Octodon degus. The sequence goes on from NW_004524658.1 coordinate 5,089,036, forward strand.
GGTATCTTTGTGTAAGCACTCACAAAATAGCGGAGTTTATCAATGAGATTTTGAGAGTCACAAATTCTCATTTATACCTGTTGAATTATATCAGGTACATTTTTGTCTAATGAAAGAATCAGTAGCAATATCAATACTATAATTATCAATATTACAACTATTATGTGCAATAATTTATTCTCAGATTTCTTTCCTTTTTTTTTTTTTTGCCAGGGAGGAACAAGATAAAACTAGGGGCCTTGAGCATGCTGGGCAGGTGCTTATGCCTGCTGAGTGATGGCCCAGCCCCTACTGTCAGATTTTCACAGAGTCTGTTACACGTGTTATCTCACTTAGTTCTAAAAATATTCTTATTTATTCCACTGAGGTAAAAGACAATTTCATGGTAAAAATGATAAAAGTAGAATGGAGTCTAAATTGAGCACAGGCAGTCTACGACCACAGATGTTTTTATTTTTCATTGTGTAATATGTTGAGCTGCAAGATTTAGAAAAAAGTTTTCTCAGAGCAACTTCTGATTTAGGAAATTTTGATCCATGTTTCTCTTCCACTGCCCACATTCGTTCCATGTCATGGCACCACTGGCCCTAATATCTTACAACAGGACCTCTGAGACTATCTTTGAGTGGGTCTTCACCAGTTAAAAGTAGACATGGGGAGTGGAGAAACACAGAGCTCTCCTATAGCAGGCAGAAAGCAAACATAGGACTGCATGGTAGTTAAAATTTAGCAAACAAAAATAGAAGAAGCCTAGTTAAATTAGAATTTCAAATGAAAATATAATATTTAAACATACACAAAAATTTTTACCCACTTTTCTCATTTGAAATTCACATTTAACTGATGTCCTGAATGTTATCTGAGAGTCTCCCAAAAGTGGCTATGAAATGCATGAATATAAGCCACTAAACCCAAGTTAATGTACCAACCAAACTTCCTCAAAGAACCCTGCGTGGTCTACAGCCACTGCAACATAACTGGAGCTGGTACAAAGGCAAATGGAGAAGAAATTAGAGAAGTAGGTACCTTTTAATCTGTTACATTTAAAATATTTTACATTCAAAACAGTATAATCACATAAGAAAATAAATGGCTGCATAAGCATATTGCCAACGTAACTACCTATCAGTATCAGCAAACAGTGAAAGAAAAAACCTAAAAGTTTAGCATGAATACCATTGACATTAACTTTCCTATTCCACTAGCTGTAATGTGCAATACTTTATGGACTCATATCAAAGTTATATGACCTTATATAAAACCTTCCCAGAAAGTTTGAAGTTAGCATCTAAATTATTTATTCTCTGAGAATTCATGGACGGTACAATATTACTTTAAGTGTGTATTTGTGTGTAATTAAAATCCTGGTTATTTACTGTTTATACCTGGAGATATATATATATATATATATATATATATATATCCACTACTACATTTAAAATTCCTGAGACAAAGAGAACTTTTCTAATACTATCTGTCATGTTTCTTAATGGTACCCCTAAGCCTCAAGTGTCAGAAAGAGGACAAAATTAGTACATGAATGTTGGTATGGTTCAAATGAATTCTCAAAAAAATCATTTGTAAGTTCAACTCAAATATGGTGGTATTAATAAATGGTAAAACTGTTTAGAGAAAGGATCTATTGTAAGGCAATTAAGTCAATGGGGAACTGACCTTAAAAGGTATTAATGCTGGCTTCGTGGAGCAAGTCTCAGGAGAGCAAGTTATACTAGTGTAAGCCTGGCCCCCGAATCCCTCTGGGAACTGATCATGTGATCTTTTCCTCTTTCATAAGCTTTAACCATGATGCCACCTATCATTTGACCTTCAGCAGAGGTCAAATAGGATGGCCCCCAGAACTAGGCTTTCAGCCTCTAAAACTATGAGTCAAAAAACCCTCTTTACACATACTCTGCTTTAGATACTTTGCTATACCAATAGGAAATAGGTTAATACAAATTCTTGGTATTTTTGTATGATTATGGAATTGTATTACTCATGATATGGACATAACATTCTCCTTTAGGTGTTTAAGGTAGGACTGGCAACATACGACATTAGGGACTAGGAAATATCTGAATAATTACAGGTGAAAAATGCATTTACAAACAGCCTGGGACAGAACGGGTAAAAGAAATGCAGAAAATGTGCACAGACACTAAATGAGAATGTGGATCTCAAATTTTACACAAAGTGGTAGGTGGTCTATGGAACTATATTTTACGAGGTGAAAAATGCTAGATGCATTTCTAGGTATATCAGTGCATCATATTTTGTTTTAGAATCTTTTCCATGCCAGTAAGTTTAAATGGCTCTTTCATGCTTCACAATTTTTCACTCAACATCTAATACACTGAGTAAGTTTGATCTAGCGATACTTTGGAAAAGCTAAAGAGGACATGTGATTCATTATGAGTCAAATGGAACAATAAGAATACAGCAAGAGATGATTTTTAAGGGCAAAGTAACCACCTCTTCTACAGCTGCATATATGTGAGACTGCAAGTTGATTACAAAGGCCATTAAAATGATCATGAGAACTTATTGAGACTGTGTAGTAGGTAAATGAAATGTTGATTCCATTGCTACAGATTATGAACATTATTTTCTATAAAAAGAAAATAGTAAGCAAAAAGACATGATGATACCATCAAATTTGATATCACATGACGACAGATGCTTTCTGACTTGGCAAATGTCTATTTTCTCTCATGCATTTTTACCTTTTATCCCACTTATCTTTATATTTATCCCTCACCCATTAGTTAGTTGGAGAAAGAAGAAAGATCGTGCTAGCCCACTGCAAGCCATTTCTACCACTCTATGCATTTTGCTCCCAACCCTATTGAATATTTCTTATTTCCTCAACGCCCATTACTTACAGAATTTTCAGCTATATCCTATTCACAGGTAAAATATAAACCATATTCCCTGTAGCCCTTTGGCCAGAAGATTATAAACAAAGCATCTTTAATTTATCAGTGTCCTCCTTGAATGCCCACAGCTGTTTTAGATAAGAGTCTAACATCTTTCTGTGGGACCTTGGAGCTATATAAGATGAGACTATAAAACACAGGGTTGGCATGACGCGATCCCTTCCAATCCTAAAATCCTGTGCCGCTTTGCTTCCATTCTCCACAGATAAATGCTCAGCTTTCTGTGGAAGGAGACAGCCATGCTTTCTTATATCTTGTATTAAAGGAAAGCACATGGCAGTCTGTAAAAATCCTGGTTATTTAGTAATATGGTTTCTAAGATACATTATACTGTATTTTAAACATGAAGTTAAATTTCTAGAAAAAGCATATTGTGATATATAGAAGTAGTATATATACATATACATCACTATTTTTAATTGAAGCAAGTCCTAGAATAACAGAGATGCATGCACAAGTTTCTTCAAAGCATTATTTAACATGTAGTGAAAAAGAACTTGAAAAAATATATTCTTAAGAGTAATTTTATATTTATTGCACTTAATTTAACAAATTATTGCAGGAAACACATAGACAGCATTTTCCCAGTAAAATTATTATACTTAAATGAACTTTTGACAATGTATTAATTACAAGGACATGACCACATTTATTCTGCTGACCCAGTAATTACACACATTAAAGAAATATTTATCCACAAACCATGCAGTGTATTTCAAAACAGCATTTATTGCCAAATTACATTTCCTGGATTTCTGTGCCCTATTTCCAGTTACTAGCAATTTTTTTTAATTTTAAGAGGAAGAGGGAAGTGATGAGAAATTAGAAAAATATTATATAAATAAGTGCTTACTGATGTGAAAAATTGAAATGTAGACCTTGTTAATCATAGACCGCTTTTACTTTGAAAAATAATGATGAGATACCTCAATTCATATGTTTCAGATCATAAAAAGATAACCATAATCATAACATTCCTGCTTTTCTCCGAACACTTCTTCTTTCCAGTAATGAATTAAAAACATAGCCTAAGTTTTAAGCTACAGTACAAGCATCACACAAGATAAGAATTGGAGTAAATTAATGTAATGTGAAGCACTCTGCGAGATTTACGTATGCAACTTATTTCAGATAGCATTAAAAAAACTTTCAGGAAATATTAACAACTGATCACATTGCAGTTAGAAACGCTCCATCCGTAACAGTGCATGGAGACAAACATGCCTGCCTTCCGCTTGGACGTTGTAATGAATAGCTGAAGAAGGAAGGGAAGGGAGAGGCGCAGCCAGGGAGAGGCTTAGTGAATTATGAGTTGACGAACTAGGCCTTTGAATTTAACCAAAGGGGTTCTTTACTTTCCAGTGAAATATGTTATTAATCTCACCAAATAATGAAAATACATCTCTCTAATATGACATTGTAAACTCTGATATTCAATTTACTTCCCCATATCTTTGGAAGAAACCTTCTTGTATAAACATCCTAGACATGCTTCTAGGAAGACAATTTTAAAAAGTAACAAAAGAAAATGAAAGTCAAGAACAAAAATTTAAGACTTCTTGAAAGCATGTGGTGATATTCAATCATATTCCCCATCTTGTGTCACTAAGTCTGTTAATCTGAGCAACAGATTTGACGACGAAGATAGGCAATATATCAACCACTGCTAATCTGCTATTCTTGTTTTGAAAATCTGTATTGTATGTATTGTTACATGTTACCCTGTTTCTGTTTTTGCTTTTGTTTTTATTGCTCTTGTTTTTACTCTTCAAAATAACAGAAAATTATAACCAAAAAAAGAAGAAGAAAATGTAAGCCCTTGGTTAAACAGCAATTAATATATGATCTATCTAATTTTAAAGTTTCCATGAAAAATAATTCCACCTTTTAAAGTTCCTTATTGCAGGTCTAGAACAAGGCAATGTTACTAAATGCTTAGTATTTGGTTGAAAATAATATTATGAAAGGACAAAAAATAGTAAAAAGTATTATTTTTTAATGAAAAAAGTACAAGGTCTTGCTACACAGCTCAGACTCAGTGATCCTCCTGTCTCAGCTTCCCCAGTAGTGGAATTACAGTCAAGTGCCACCAAGCACAATTTTGGAGCCAGCATGGCACACCCAGAATTCTGGGGCTGATGGCATGTGGCGCTGGGGATCGAACCCACGTCTTAGCGTTTGCTGAGCAGGTGCTTAGACTGCCGAGCTATCTCAGCAACCTTGAAAAATATTCCATGTTACTTTCTTCAGGTTATTTTACATAGTCTTCATTATATAATCATGACTTTGAAAATGGAGTGAATTGCAAAAATCTTGTCTAATTAATAATTTGGAAACCATCATGTATGTCATGATCAGACCAGTTCTGTGGATTTTTTTTAAATGTAAGAAAACTCCAACCTGTTGGTTGTTTTCTCCACTTAAACCTTTCAAGAATTAATATAGACACTACTAAAATGATGCATATGCTGAGATTTTCAATAGAAATCGCTAACTTTACATAGTACTGCTGATGCTGTCACACACACCCAATCGTATGTCAACGGATGCATCTATGATGAACCACATCAGAGGGGGAACGGAGTATTTTGATGGGCAGCGGAACCCTGGGAAACTTTGCTTCAGGTTGTCTTTTTGCTGCGGGGACGTAGAAAAGAAAACCAACTTTTAGCTCGAAAGTCAATGAAGATGATACTTTATGAATTATAAGATGTCTTAAATATGATAGTCATGACATTTTAAAATTAACTTTTAGATACAAATTTACTTTAAGCTGGATAGAACATTCTGAGCATAGAATTTACAACTTTCTCATCTTCAAGTTCCACATTCATGGAGTCAACAACCTGTGGATAAAAGTTTCTGGAAAAAATTGTATTCGTATTAAAAAGGTACAGAATTTTACTATTATGTTTCTCTAAACAATAAAGTCTGGCAAGGTGTTCCCATGCCATTTGCATTGCACCACTCATTACAAGTAATCTAGAGACACTTTAAAACATGCAGAATATCTACAGAAGTTCTATGAAAATACAAGACCATTTTATATAAGGGACTTGAGCACCCATAAATTCTGGCAACCACAGACGTCTTACAATCAATTCCGGCACTGGGGAGATGGCTCAGTAGAATAAGCATTTGCCTGGCAAGTACAAGGGCCTCTGTTCAATCATCAATTCCACCAAAAAAAAAAAAAAAAGAATCAATCCCATATGAATACTAAGTGAAGACCTTACTACTCTCATCAAACTAAAGGAATGCATTCATATTGAAAATTATGTCTCAAAATATTATTGAATATAAAATAAAGCAGATAGTTCACATTTTGAGGAAAAATAAAGTAAAAGAAAATGGAAGAGATCTCTCCTGTGCAAAATTATACTTATTCAGGTTAGAACTCCAGTATCGAAATCACCAAAACTAACTAAAATCCCTTGATTGCTTTTTTGCCTGAGCTACTATGTAATGTCTGTAATGCCGTCAGTGATGTGGAAGGAGATAAATTTAGGTGTGTTGGATCACATGCAAAAATGTAGGTAGCTGAAAACTAAACTGAAAGATGGATGCAAATTATCTTCATTTATTTTCAGATCTTTCGTTTTGTCATGCCACTTTATAGATGAACAGACATGGAAAAATAAAAAAATAAAAGATGTTTCTCCCTTGAAGAACTATATTTATTATTTCTGAGTCATACAGATGATATTTTTTGCTTCAAAGTGTTCTGTGAAAAACTAACGGAAAAATGTTTTGCTTGGGCTTCCTATACCAAAGTCTTCACTATTTGTCCAAAATTCAGTTTATTTTTGCAGGGCTTGTGGTTATGACAATTAAGCTTATACATCTAGCTAGCTCCCAAGAGATAGAGGCTGGGGTTGGAACACAAGGCTACCATCCTACAAGCCTGCACAGGTGCAGTTCCACAGAAATGCTTTCCTTCACAAAATGGTGAGAGTTCACGGAGTTTTTCAATCCAAAAATCCATCTTTCTATCACTTCTCACCCTTCCCTCACAGCCCAGGTGAGTGTACTGACGAACAGCACAGGCTTCGTGATGAAGCCCAAAGTACTAATAATTTATTACTAATTGTTACACGGAAAATTTAACATGCATTTTTCAAAAAGAAAATATTTCCAGTATGAAGTTTAGGGTTTTTTTTTAAAACCATAAATCCACAATCTACATGCACACTTGTCAAGAGTAGTGAAATGTATTTATCATAACAATAGAGTTTTAAGCTGGAAATTCTGGTCAAGGCAACGAGTCAAGCTACGTAAATAAAAGAAACATAAGAAAATGATGCAATTTTTTTTTAGTTTTTCTTAATAATTTTTCTTCACATTAAAATAGAGAGATGCTAATAGCACAATACCAAAATATGTGAAACAAAATTTTAAAAAATAAATTAATTAAACAACATTTTTAAAATGCAGTTTATTTTGAAAAGTCCTGTAAAGTACATTAAGTATGCTGCAGAACAAATGAAAAAATATACTTTTGTAAAATATTTAAAAAATTAAATATATAAACATAATTATTGAGTATTATAAGTTCAGTGCCATAGACCTTAAATATTAGTGGGACTGTTGTGAATATTGATGAGATAATACTAAAATACAGAAAGTAGAAAATGAAAAAATGTGTGTGTCTCTGTCGGTGTGTTTCAGGGTAAATAGGTATGTCTTCTACAACACAGGCTAATTCTAAGAATGAAGTGATGAATCAGGAATCAAAGACAAACTGTTGGTCCTTGTATGTTAAAGAATGCAGAATCATCTCACATTTGAATACTACAAACTCTAATGAAAATATCAGAAACAAATTACTAACTACACAGCTAAGTACTTCTCCACACTTCCCTTTATGAAATGGCCTTCACATTATCTAACATTTTTATAAAAAAATAATATTGTGTAGACATGTAGATAGGGAATGCTAATATATTTAGTTATCACAGGCAGCAATATTGTAAGGGAGATTCTTATATTCTTCACACATAATCTGAAATTATAAAATATTTTCTGTGTATTATTTTCATTTGGAAAAATAAATTGATCTGAAAAATTCCCTTTTCAAACTTACCTTATGAAGTCAAACTTGCCTTCCATTGGCAATTTTCAATGAGTCATGCACTATCATAAGCAATTTTATAAAACTAATTCGTTTAATAATCATAATTATTTTATAGACTGGAAAACTTAGCCATCATTTCCTTGAAGCTAAGTGGCAGTGCAAGGAAATGATCCTGGGCAATATTTCTCTGGAGCTCAATCTCCGGAGCAATGACTAATCAACACTGGCTTTAGGATTATATGAGATTTTTAGACTCTAGGTCAAGTGCAGTCCTAATAAGCTTAAAATTAACTTCATTCATTGGTTTGCTTTCAGTGAGTTGTAATTATTTCAATTCTTATAACTAAGTCTATTTTGAACTAATTAACCTAAGTACCAAAGTAATTTCTAAGTAAGGTAAAATAAGAAAACCTGGGTGACTTTGCATAGCTCAAATTTATATAATTTTTGCATTTTTATTTTTACAGAAAACAGAGGGAATATAGGTTTCATCCAGAAAGACAGGAGTACTCTTATGTGAGAGAAGAAGGTAGAACTGAACTTGTGGCACTGTGCAGAGGTGTCAAGCACATACCATGAGCTCTGCGGCCTCCTCACCTCCCTTCTTCACCGCAGGACTCTCAGGCTCCCATGCCAGAATTTCTCTCTGAAATAGGAGTCAATTACTTGAGCTAAAGTAAAGCATTAGTACATGGATTCGAAGCTATACTAAAACCAACAGAAACTGAGAAATAAAATAGTGTGTGTAATTATTTTCCCTGAGAAACATAATGTTTGTGCAAAACTAGTGATTGTCATCATCATTCTTTGAGTCTTGTTTTTGTTTTTTATAGACTGAAACATTGAAATCACTTTGTGGATTCCAAAGAGGTATTGTTTATTAGAAGCAATTGTTTTGCTTTTCTAAAAAATGTATTTTGTACAGGGTCTACAGGGTCTCACTACACTTATCAGACTCATAACTATCTTCTGTTTTCAGCCTCCCAAGCGCTGGGATTACAGGCGTGAGCCACCAACCCAGTCTCAATCGGCTTCTCAGCACACCTCATGGGTGGGGTTAGCACTTCACACAGGGGATGGAAATCTGGTCCCTGTGCCTGCCTAAGCAGGCCAGCCCTTATTAGAAGCAATTATAACTTCTAACATGTACTGTTTTCAGCCTCCCAAGTGCTGGGATTACAGGCTTATGCCACCATGGCCAGTCTCAATCCCTGCATCAGCTTGCCCCAGGGGCAGGGCTTGCACAGCACTTAAATATATTACTAGATTCATTCTGCAGCTTTCCTTGCTGCTTGTTCTATCACTGTCTCTCATGCATATATATATATATATATATATATATATATATATATATATTAACAGTGATGTCTCAGTTTATAAACTTAATTCATTTCAAATTTCTGGAGAAGAGGGCCACAGTCAGGTTTGTCACCCAATGTGGAATTCAACAATAGAAGCAAAATTTTGTCAAATGCTTCTTTTGTGAACAGAAGTGTTTGTGAACTGAGATATTACTGTAATGTGTTTTCTAAATTGTGTATATTCTTTAACATTTTGCAGTCTTGTTTTATTGTGCTATACTATCATACCATTTTTCACAATAGTTTAGCAATATGAAATTTTATTTGTGCATTCTCTATAAAATGGGCATTTTTCACATCACTTGTTCAGGACAGAACAAATGAATTCCAGAAGATAAAATGTCTGAGAAAAATTTCTGCAGCAAGACCTATCGAAGGAAATGCAAGAAGGGCAGGGGCATGGACAGGCATGATGAGAGAAGGCTCGGAAGGGGAGGCAGGATCTTACCATGTTAGAAATGCTGGGTCATACTGCAGAGTCTCCCTTATATTCTTCTCTCAAAGAAAATGTAAGCCAATTAAATACTTTACGATGGATAAATGAGGATGAATTTTAAATATTTATGTTTCATTTCAAAGAACATCATCTGGATGTTATGAGGAGTGGGGTGGAAAGGAGACTGTGACAGCAGGCTGCTGCAGTTCAAGTGCAATGTGAAAGCTTTAGAAAATTTGTAGCAGTGGACAAGTGGAGATAGGAACAAGTGGATTAGGTGAAGTTATTTTCTAAAGCCAAGGATCATCTACTCTTTACATTTGCAAGTTCTGCTATTCATATACTCAAATTCCCTTTACTATGTACTTGAATGATAAGAATAGTTTGTAGCTGGGCATGGTGGTACATCCATATAATCCCAGCAACAGGGAGGCTGAGACAGGAGGATTGTTATGAATTCAAGGCCAGCCTGGGGCACATAGCGTGTTCAAGGCCAGCCTGAACTACATGTTGTTGTTGTTTCAAAACAACAACAACAACAACAATAAAATTGTGATTTTTTAATTTACTTTTCAGTGTTCATTTGAATCTTTATTAATGTGATTATTGCAATCAGGAAGATGAGAAAAATGCAAATCTTCAGCTCATGGTATGAAGCATTTTTTGAGGGTGATCTATTGAAGATTAAGGATTGAAGCAAGGATTCTGTGTACTATGGCTTGGTCTTATGACCCTTGAATCAAGCTACAGTGTCAGTACTCTTATTTATTTATTTATTTACATTTATGTTTTTGTTTCGCTTTTCATTTTGGAGCCAGATTCTCACTAAGTCACTAATTTTTCCTGGCTGGCTAAAATTTGCTACTTTCTTGCTTCAGTGCAGGTTACAGTGCCAGATTATTAACTTCCAACCAAGTCAAATAAAAGTTTACAGAATGTAGCATGCTGTATGCTGTAGACTGTTTTATCTTCTAATGTGTATGTTTCTGTGTGTGTGTGTGTGTGTGTGTGTGTGTGTGTGTGAGAAAGAGAGAGAGAGAGAGCGAGACAGAGAGAAAGAGAGACAGAGACAGAGATAGAGACAGAGACAAGAGAGAGGGAGAGAGACAGAGAGAGGGAGAGAGACAGAGACAAAGAGAGGCAGGCAGACAGACAGAGACAGAGAAACAGAGAACGAGACAGAGATAGAGAGCTAGAGAAAGCTCCAGAAACAGAAGGACAGAAAAAGATTTGCGCAGTAGTGCTAAGTTGATATCCCTGAGACATCCAAACTCTCACTGGGACACAAGGCAGGCTCTGGGTTGCTGGAATTGAAGGAGGTGGTGCTGGGAAAGTTGTTCTTCTGAGTGGCTAGCACAGCATCGCCAATCCCAGAGGAAGCGGAAATGCGATGCATCAGCCAGCTTCACACACCTCCATCTCTAGCAGTTTGATTCATCAGTGAAAATAAATATTCACCTCACAAACATTTTATCTTAAAAAGAAAAAATCTTGAAAAGTTAACCATTTTCTAACACATCAACTTGTGAGGTAGCCTTGGCATATTCAGAATGTACCCTAGATATGTGAAGAAAACCAAAACAAAATGAAGTTGAACAACAGAATTGTGGTTAATGAAATTGTGTCCATTGAATTAGGAGGACTGCAGTGATCGGACAAGATATTCTGTCTAAATCAGCACTCTTCACATTTGGAGTATTTTAAGAACCCTGTGTCTGCAGAGGTAAGAAGGAAACTACACATGACTATCAGAAACTCTAAAGATTGAAAAATTATCTTTTAATTACCTGTGGAAATTTTTTAGGAGAGCAGTATGCTACAACTATCACGGATTGCTTAATATTTACAAAAGGCAAAAAGTATCACTACTGAGAAGTGGGGGAGATATAGTCTTAATTAAAAAACACTTCAACTTGCTTGATTATAAGATACACTTACATTGGCAAAAACCAAATGACCATGTGTCCCGCTTTGAAGGATCGGAGGACACCTTATCTGAAGAATAGTTTTGACTCATCATGAGGAATCTCAATGGAAAGATATTAGGCCTAGACTCCTATGATATTGGTATTATTAATTTTAAAACTCTGCGGAGCCAATAAACATGACATGTGATCCTTGATTGAATCCTGAATTACAAACAAAACTAAAAAGTCAGAAATACAAGAAAATAGCAAAAACAGTTATAAAATGTTTTATTATTATAATGGAAGAAACTAAAAAAGGAAATATATTAGTTAACATCTAAAGAGGTTTGTTAAGCCATCCTGAGTGTTGTTTTCCATGTGGATATACAGATGAATGCTCTTGTGCTTAGGAGATACATGTGGAAGCATTTATGAAGAATTTAAAAATAAAAATCTATTCTATTTTTAGTGCATAGTTCTTTTCAAACAAAAATGATTGTTAGGCCATTGGATGGCTTTAAATTCATTGTTTCTTCTCAAAACAAATCTAGAAGTTAATTTTCCCTTTCTTCACAGATGAGGAGATTGTCAAAGATGTCAAGAATGATAAGTCAGATTCACATTTCCACACTCCCTGGTTTTAGCACTCTCCATAATATGGAAGACTTCCATTGTTCGGTGACTGTTCTTACAACAGTTTTTTTGACCTCTCTAAAGGTTCAATGAGGAAAACCTGAAGGAAGAACTATACTTCTGAAAATGAAAAGCAAGTATTCTCAGGCAATTTGGGTTCATTTTGTATATCATCTTCTAATCCTTAACTCTTCATATTTATTATGTTTAAAAGCAGCATTCTTTAAAAGCCTTTTTATATGAACAATAAATTGGTTTCTTTTAATGTTTGTTTTAATACTGCCCCAGAATCTTTGAAAGCATTTTCCTGAAGTCCTCAACTTCGAGTTGCCTAGTGAGTTTATCTACTAAAATATCAAACAACTCTTTTTCTAGCTTAAACTTCACTGTGGCCTACCTAATTGATTTCTCAACTGTAGCTCACAGTCATGTAACCTCTGGTGTACGCCCTGCAGTTATTATTGTCTGATCCATAGAGGCCTCCCTAGCGGGCTGCTCCACCGCTGCTAACACTAGACCCCAGCATTCGGTACCAAGGATTTGCCATGCAAAGCCTCGGGCGCTGCAGACAGCAGTACTGTCAAGGCTCAGTCAGAAGGCATCCTTCTTCCTTTCTTCTTGCTATTTTGTAAATTTTTTTTTATAAACCCACTATGATATGCTATGTTCAATTATCATTTTCTTTTATTTTTATTACTATGCTGGTATGCTTATCTATGCTCCGTTGTGGGATTTTTGAGAAAAGTTTGTGATGTAATACAGAACACTAGTCAATTTCCAAATGTTTCTATGAACTTTAAAGTGGAGGACAGCTAGGTTAGAAAGAAATTAACATGTATTCAGAAATGGATTTAACTTTCAAGTAGGCCAGTGCAAAAAAATTAAAAAAAAAAAAATAGAGGCATCAGAATTGTGGGCGGAGGCAAATCTGAAAGAGAACCAGGATGGAGATGCAGTAACCAGGCCTACATGTCCATCCTCCCTAAAGATGCGTAATAGGTTGTACTGTAATCAGCACCACATGATCTGTGGGCCCAATAGGATAGGGCACAAGGTTGGTGGCCAGCACACACCAACCTATACCCTTTCCCCTTCCTTCCTGATGATGCCTTTGTTTTTTCCATATACCCTTGCTATGTGACTATTTCCTGCTGGATCAATATTGCTAAAGGCCTATATTTATCATCCTATAATTTAATTGCAGTTTGACATATATTTGCAACATTGTGATTTTGCAAGATAAATTACCCCTAATGAAGGCCTCCTCTGAAGTCATCCATTCCAGATATCCTCCTGGAAATTCAGGAGTTATTCTCCTCCTTATTGCCAATAAAAGCCGGCTAACTTCTCCTGTGCTTCGAGACTTCATTCTTTGATGTCTGAAACCACAAACTTGGCACATTTGATATCTAGAAGGTCGAAAGTTATATTTTTCCTATATTAGATTTATACTGAAGGTTAGATCAATTTTAGAAACCAGGGATATCTGCACACATCCGAATACAGTAACAATGAATCTGGTTGACTTGGTGAAATCTAAGTTTCATGACAGAGGTCACCTTGTGGAAAAGGAGAATGAGACATGCTCACTGTCAGTGGCTATGTGATCAAAGTGGTCCAAAGCACAGCAGTGTAGGTCTCACCTTATGTTCTGGTCCATCCATGAAATTAGGACTGATTCTTGAGGGAAAGAACATGATAAAACATGAAATACGTATCTGTATCTTCATGAATGCTGAGAACACTTAATCAGTACCTCAGGACTAGTGGAAGAAATGCTAGTAGTTGGGCCAGTGTGATAGCTCAGAGGACTAAGCACCTGCTTAGGCAAGATCAGGGAGCAGAGCTTCATCCCTGGCACCACATGTCATGCCAGCCTTGCCCGCAGGTGTGTGCTGAACCAGCCACAGAGACCAGGCATGGTGGTGCAGGCCTGTAATCCCAGCACTGCAGAGGCTGAAAACAGGAGGATCACTACAAGTCTGAGCTGCGTAGTGAGACCCTGTACCAAATACATAAAAAAGAAAGAACGGAAGACTAGACACATAATACTATCACATAATACTCTCTTTTCCTCCAAACACACTTACCCCATTGTTCTTACCATTTCTGAAAGACTAGTGGTTGAGGCAAGCCCAACAGCAGCAAGTGGCTGGGAGGGAGGACCTCTAGCACTGCCTGCAGCAGTAAACTTGGCTTGGCCTCTCCAAGCCTAGGGAGGAACAGCAGAAGTCTCTGTTGCCCAAGCTCGTTATTACTTACATGAATAGATTCATAATTGCCACATGCCAGAAGAAAAGGGAAGATTGATGTGCCATATACTGGTGGGAAAAGCAAATTCCCAGAATACATCTGGTTTCCCTGTGGAAATTCTAAACAATTAATTTAGAGACAATTAGTACTTCTGCAGTTCCCATGTATTGGATTAGGGGAAGCAAGCCAGGTGGAGAAATAGTACAGTTGGCTTCAACTTTCACTTTGTTATTATTTCAAGTTGGGATATCCATAGGTATAAATCATATATATATATATATATATATATATATATATATATATATATTAACAGTGATGTCTCAGTTTATAAACTTAATTCATTTCAAATTTCTGGAGAAG
>NW_004524658.1:5104095-5109576 GCF_000260255.1 Octodon degus
ATATCCTCATAGGGGATGCCACACATAACAGAACATACACTATACTACCAGACCTTAGAGAAGGAATGAAAGTACATGTGTAACAATCTTAATGACCAAAATGATCTGAGCAGCAGGTCACAGTATTAATAAATGTCTAAAAGCTAATATCCACCAATTTGAACACCTCTTATCATTGTAGATGTGAAAAGTAGCATGTTTTAAGCTCAGTATGTCTCAAATAAACTTAGTATTAAAATATTAAGGCAATTTTTTTTCCTGAAGTGTTTGTACATTTTTGATGCTGTCTGTGTATCAGTCTGTCTGTCTGTCTGTCTGTCTGTCTGTCTATCTATCTATCTACCTATCACAAGACATGTGATGAAAATACATGATTTTATTTTTTGCAGTAAAAGGCACTGTTATTAATCTACTATCACATAATACTTCCTTTTCCCCCAAACACACTTACGCCATCATTCTTACCATTTTTCTGAAGCAGTTCAGGAATTCCTCTTTCATAAGAATCTTTATGAGGCACAATCAGAAACAATGTGAATATTGCAGCGCTATAACATCCAAGAGAAAAGCAGGCTGGTAAATATATTTCACTTTATTCAGTAACTCTGGGACCTTCACACCTCTGGGTGTTCCTAAAGATAAAATGGCCATAAGTATACATATCTTGAATTTAGTCAGGACATGGAGGCAGCCATGACAGTGCAAGTAAAGACCCAAAAGAGGGAGACAGAAAATGGGAAGTAGCTTAGACTGGCTGGGAGGAGAGGTGTGGATTCCACACTGGCACTCAGGCCTCATACGTGGAAGTTCTGCTGAGTTCTCAGGAGATGTGAAGAGCATAAAAACAACACAGAAATCATGAAGAGCTTCCTGTATAGGCTTCTTCATGACAGCCCACCTGTGTCCTCAGAAGCATACTTTTGTCTTGCTTTTTCTCTTCACTCATCCCATCACTTTAACTTTTGTCTTTCAAATAAACTTTGTCACCATTTTCACTGGTTTCATTCAATTTGATGTTCAAAAGAAAGATTCTGGAACCTAACTCCAGAAGAAAAGGCAAGCACCCCTAAACCTGTTAACATTTATTTGGTGAGCAATTTTTCAAAGGAGATGCTCTAGTTCTGTAAACAGAAGACTTACAGAACTGCTTCAGAAAATTTGAAGAACTATGAGATAAATATGTTCAAAGGTATGAAATATTTTGAAGGGAATTAATGACAATGAGTCTTTTGTGTGTATGTGTTTTTATTTTTTATACTTTTTCCATAATGTTATTGATAAACAAATAGATATGAGAAAGTTTCAAATCAAATCGGTAGGACAGTTTCAATAATTAACACACTGCATACATTCTTCCTAGTGGTTAATTCCTGTAGAAGATGCAGACATGATATCCTATTTACAAGCACCATTAGAACAAATACCTCTATTCATTAAGAGAATGTAACTATATATCTATCCTAATCACTTTGAATACACAGATACAAAATGGACATTCATCTGTATCCCCTTTTTTCTGAAGTTCCATTATTTGAATATTATAGGTATGTAAACTGAGAAAAATATTCTAAAGATTCCAGTAGCCCATAATAGTATTGGGTCTTCCACTTGACTGGCAATGTCAGAAATTGTTGACCTGAGTCCCCCACAGCTCAACATAACACCATGGCTTTATTTCTTATATATCACTTTTATTTTTTTTTTATTATTTTTTATTTGAGAGAGAGAGAGAGAGAGAGAGAGAGAGAGAGAGAGAGAGAGAGAGAGACAGTAGTGTGTGTGTGTGGCCAGCTCAGCCCACCAGGGGGCGGGGCTGGCTGGCATGTGGTGCTGGGGGATTGAACCGCGGTCCCTGATGCTTTGCCAAGCTTGTTCTAAGTAGGTGCCTTAGACCACTGAGCCATCTCTCCAGCCCCTATATATCACTTTTATACATTTCTGCTGGATGGTTAAGATCAAAATAAAGCAAGACCTATGCAACAAGAGTTGTGGCTTTTGGGTCTGACAAGGTCAGTGAAATTCCCTCATTATTTATCCTAAGATCCTGTACCTCAGATTGTAGAACCTTTGTTAGTGTCAGCCATGTGGATGAGTCACGGCCATTGCTTGGCAGATGTGCTCTCTGTGAAAGCCTGAGAGAATGTTTTCTCTCCATGTGACTCTCCTTAGGCACACTCTACATCATCAATCACTTTCCTCTTTGGCCCCATAATATCCTTGATCAGAAAATTTGGGACACCACTGAGTTATATGACGTTACAGTACAAGTTCTCATATGTTCTGAGTCTTAATTGACCTGAGAAGTCTAGGGCCAAAAGGTTAGCTTTCCTTGAAGCCCTCCTTTTTCTCTAATTTTGGTCTGCAAACTTAGGTTGTTAACCATTCAGAAAACAAGCTTATTGTTATTATCATACAACTTAGGTTGTTAAGCTTTACCTCACTATCTGTCTGCATATCAAATATCTTAGGCATAATATGTAACAGGTATTTTTCCTCAAGTATTGATATGTTGAACTTTAAGTCCCTACAGAATATGATATGAATGTGGAGCATTTTTTTCAAATATTTATTCTCTATTTTAATTTCTTCCTCTGAGAAGCGTGTGTTCATCTCGGATGCCCATTTCTGGATTGGTTCTTTAAATTTTGGGGGCTAGTGTATTTTAGTTCTTTATAAATTCTAGAGAGCAGACATTTGTCTGTGTATTTATTTGTCATGATATTTTCCAAATTTGTTGGTTTCCTTTTCATTTTGTTGGTAATTTCTTTTGATGTGCAAAATCATCTCAGTAAGAGCAGGTCCCAGTTGTTAAGTCTTTCAACTATTTCTTATGCAATTTGATTTCTGTTCATGAGCTCTTTGCCTACTCCTATGTCTTCAAGAGTTTCTCCTACTTTCTCTTCCAGGAGATTTAGTGTCTCTGCTTCAAAGTTTACATCTTTAATCCATTTTGACTTTAGTTTACTGCATGGTGATAGACCTGGGTCAAGTTTGAGTTTTTGGCATGTAGAGAGCCAGTTTTTCCAGCACCTTTTGTTAAAGAAGCTATCTTTCTTCCAGTGAGTATGTTTGGCCCCTTTGTCAAAGATAAAGTGGTTGAGTGTGTTCGTATGGGCTTCAGTGTCTTCTAATCTATTCCATTGATCCTCAGGTCTATTTTGTTGCCAGTACCATACTGATTTTATCACAATAGCCTTGTAGTATAATTTCAAGTCAGGAATGGTAATGCCTCCTGCCTTGTCTTTATTGCCCAGGATTGCCTTTGCTCTTCTATGTCTTTTCTGGTTCCAAATAAATTTTAGGAATGATTTCTCAACCTCTGTGAGGTATGTCGGTGGTAGTCTGATAGGGATTGCATTAAATCTGTACAGCAATTTTGGTAGCATGGCCATTTTTGCAATTTTGGTTCTTCCTATCCAGGAGCATGGAATATCTTTCCATTTCCTGAAATCCTCTACGATCTCTTTTTCAGAGTACTGTAATTTTCCTTGAAAAGATCTTTGACTTCTTTAGTTAGATTAATTCCAAGATATTTCAATTTCCTCAGTGCTATTGTAAAAGTTATTTTTTTCTATAATTTCCCTCTCAGTGTGTTTGTTGTCTGTGTAGAGGAATGTTATTGAATTTTGGGTATTGACTTTGTATCCTGATATGCTACTGAATTTCTGTAATAATTCTAGTAGCCTCTTGGTGGAGCTTTTTGGGTCTTCCAAGTAAAGTATCATGTCATCTGTAAATAAAGATAATTTAACTTCTTCTTTGCCTATTCTTTTTCCTTTTATTTCTTTCTCTTGTCTAATGACTGTAGCTAATGGTACTATATTGAATAGGAACTATATTGAATAGGAGTGTTGACAGAGGACATCCTTGTCTTGTACCAGATCTAAGAGTAAAAGATTTCAGTTTTTCTGCATTTAGGATTTTGGTAGCTGTTGGGTTTTCATTAACGGCTTTTACCAGATTGAAGTAGAGGCCATCTATTCCAATTTTCTGTAGGACCTTCAACATGAATGAGTGTTGAACTTTGTCAAAAAACTTTTCTGCATCAATTGAAATAATCATATGTTCTTTTATTTTTATCTCTATTGATATATTGTATTACATTTATAGATTCTTGAATATTGCACCATCCTTGCATCCCTGGGATGAATCTTACCCGGTCATGGTGTATGATTTTTCTAATAATTTGCTGTATTCTATTTGCTAGTATTTTATTAAGAATTTTGGCATCTATGTTCATGAGGGAGATCGGCCTGTAGTTCTCTTTCTTAGTTGTATCTTTCCCTGGTTTGGTAAATAGTATAATACTTACCTCCAGGAATGATTTTGGAGGATGGCTTCCTTTTCAATTTCATTGGAGAGTTTGAGGAATATACGGACTACATCTGCTGTAATATCTTGGAGAATTCAGCTGTGAATCCATCCTGATTTTTTTTTTTTTTGCCAGTAGGTTTTTAATTATATATCATATTTCATTGGCTGTTATTGGGCTATTGGCAGTGGTTATATCTTGTTAATTCAGTTGTGGTAATTTGTACCTTTCTAGGAATCTATCCATTTCTTCTGTGTCTTTAATTCTGTGAGAGTAAAGATTCTCAAAGTAGCTATTGATAATCTTCTGAAGTTCCACTGGATCTGTGGTAATTACACCCTTTTCATTCCTTTTTGCTTGTATTTGAATTTTTTCTTTCCTGTTTTTAATGAGGTTACCTAGAGGCTTATCGTTCTTATTTAATCTTTCAAAGAACCAGCTTTTTGCTTTTTTAATTCTTTGAATTGTTTTCTTCGTCTCAACTGAATTAATTTCTGTGCTAATCTTTATGATTACCTCTCATCTCTGGGCTCTGGATTTAGTTTGCTCTTCCTTTTCTAGTTGTTGAAGGTGCAGCATTAGGGTATTTATTTGTTCCCATTCTGTTTTCCTAATATGTGAGTTCTCAGGTATGAATTTCCCTCTGAGAACTGCTTTCGTGTATTCCAGAAAGTACGATAAGTTGTGCTTGAATTTTCATTGAATTGTAGATATTGTTATATTTCTTGTTTAATTTCATCTGTGACCCATTAGTTGCTGAGTAGGGGGTTCTTTAATTTCCATGTATTTAGTGTATTTTTCTGGTTTCTTTTGTCATTTATTTCCAGTTTCATTGCATTGTGGTCAAATAATGTGCATGGGATAATTTCTGTTTTCTTACATATACTTAAGCATGACCTATGGACCAGTATGTGGTCTATTTTAGAAAATGACCCATGTGCAGCTGAGAAAAATGCGTATTCAGCTGTGTTTGGTTGGAACACTCTGTATATGCCCACCAAGTCCATTTGTTTCAAGCTCTGGTTCAGTTCTGTTATTTTTTTGCTAAATTTTTCTCTGGTTGACTTCTTTTTTGGAGATAAGGATGTGTTAAGGTCTCCTGTTAAAATTGTGGTATTGGATATTAGATTTTTCATGTCCATTAAGATTTGCTTTATTAGTTGGGTGCT
>NW_004524658.1:5110663-5114802 GCF_000260255.1 Octodon degus
ATTATTCTTTCCTGCATCCTCATTGTTTTTAAGAGATCCTTTCTTACCTTTTCACTAGCTGCAACACCATCTTAAAGATCTGACAGTCTGTCTTCACTAGCACTTAAACGGTTTTGCAATATTGTGGTTGAGGTTTTAATTTCCTCTATATCTCTTTGACTCTGCTTCATGCGATGTATTTCTTTCCTGTTTGCTCATTCAAAGAATCTGTCATTTTTCTAATCTCTATTTTTTATCAATTTCTTCTTTAGAATCAGTTATAAATTCTTTTACTGCTTTTTTTTTTCAGCTTGAGTTTCCTCCCTATGTTTCTGTAGTTTCTTCTTTACTTCAGATTCTGAGTTCTGACATTTTTTTTTATTTCAAAAAAGAATTGCGCTCTGAGTTCCTCTATAACTTTCTTTTGTTGCTTATTTACTATTGACCCTATTAGTTCATGCATTTGAGCCGAGCTAGTGGCCTCCGCACTTGTTCTGGGTGGGCACTGGGTTTCCTCCATATGTTTCTGCATTTGATTCTTTACTGCAGATGTTATTAATTCAGGGATTTCTTTTTTTATTTCCAATCTGAGTTCCTCTATACCTTTCTGCAGCTGTTTCTTTATTTCAGAATCCATTGATTCATTGCTTTCAGCTGTGTGATTCCCAATTTCTTCTGTGTTAGTGTCCTCTGCACTTGTTATGAGTGGGTTTGGGTTCGGATGTTGCATTTAGTTCCTTCTCGTCATTTTCTGTAGCACTGTCTTCTGACTTTAGTTGTAGGTCTTCGTTGTAGTTATAACCCTTGCACATACTGAAGTTCTGGTGCAGATCTACAAAGTTTGGATTTTTCCAGCTTTGCCTGGCTTGGGTCTGGCTGCTGTGCTCAGCTCCTTCCTGCTACTGCCCTTGAAGGTGAATCTGTTTTGCCCCTGTGGCAAGGTTTACTGCTCCTGGACTAGCTAGGTAGCTCTAAACTCTACACTCTCTGCAGGGATTTCAGCTGCAGGGTTTCACCTCAGGCCTGTATGCCAGGCCTGAGCTGAGCCTAGATGGGACAAGGTGGACTCGGTGGGAGAGGCAGCTCTACCACACACTCACTGGGCCTGGGCTAGGACTGGGTCTGGGAATTCCACGAATGGGGTAGAAATTCCTACTTTGCGGGTGGGGTATGGGAGGTGCTGCGGAGTGGTGGGGTGTGTCCCAGATGGTAGAAGAGGGTCTCACCCATGCTGCGCCTAGGCTGGGACCAGTAATAGGTCCCGCCAGCGCAGGGTAGCTGGAAGCTCTCCCACACACTCACCAGGACTGTGTCTGCTGGTTCCTGGAATGCGGCAGAAATTCCTACTCAGGGGGCGGGTTGGGGGAGGTGCTGCAGAGTGGTAGGGGGCATCCCAAGCCAGTGGAAGAGGGTCTCACCCATGCTGCACCTGGGCTTGGACCAGTAATAGGTCCTGCCACCTACTATGAGCCTTTTAATATAATAATTATTTTTAAAGTAAACATTGGCTGTATTTTTATCATACTATATATATTTTCTTCATTTATAACTTCAATAGGGCCAGCTAAATAGTTCAGCAGATTAAAGTACCTGGTTAGGCAGATGCAGGTGCCAGGAGTTTAATCCCTGGGTCTACTCTAATGGCCTTGCCTCTGGGGTGCACTGAGACAGAGGTTGAGACTGGGCATGGTGTTGCACACTTGTTATCCCAGCACTTGGGAGGCTGTAAGCAGGAAAATCACTATGAGTCTGATCTACATAGTGAGAACTTGTAGATCCTGTAGACTCTGCAAAAAAAAGAAAAAAAAAGTACAATTTCAACTTAAGTAATGATCAGTTAGAAGTATATATTACTCTGAAGATACTTTTGGAAATAGCATAAAGTAGAAAATAGTCACCAAATATTTGAAGCTCTGACAATTTGTGGGTAAAAATAAGAAAAGGGAGTCAAATTTGTCATGAATTCGATGGATTTGGATTTCTATACACCAATTGTATTATCTCCACGTTATTTATTAATATATTACAATTAATTGAAAATTGAGATGAACTCACGCAAAATGTTTGCAGCTAGAAAAAGAGCAGAGCAGTTGTTTTGAAATATGAAAGATACATCAGTTTACATCAGATCATGCAGGTGATAGCATCCAAGGAGCTATCAGCTCATCTCAAGGACCCTCGAATCAAGTAATGGTTGGTCTCTACCATAAAGTCTCAAATACCTCCAGATATGTCTACCAACCAAAACAAAAATCTGACTTTATTAGACCTATAGCAGCAGAATGATGCCTTATCAAGCCAGAAGACTATCTGGATGCACACTCTAGCTGAACTTACTACTTAGGTGAGATGAACAATGCAATTTGCATAAGAACCTTGATTGGTGTGTAGTAAGAGATAGATGTTAGTTCATTTTGAAAAATAACCTCTTTAGTTGGTTCACATTATTTCCTGGGTATTTAGTAATTGGAACTAGTAGGTTTTTTTTTAAATGATGTGTGAGATAGAGACAAACAAAATATTGAAAATATACTTTGAATCAAGATTTTAAAAAAAATCAGGGGTGGAAATACATTTTAATTTTGTTTTACAGCAAGCCTGGTTTATACCCTAAGACTCTAGGGTATACTTACTTTCATGTCTCTCATAATAGATATTCATTCATTGAAACTTAGATTCCCCACGTAGGAAGTGAAAATTTACTACATTATACTTTAAGCAAATGATTTTGTCTAGTGGTAGGTATGATGATTTCATGTTACTAATTTAGGCTAAGTAAATGCCCCTCTTTCTGTCATTCCTAAACTCACAACATGTGTGTGCACATATGTGAGTTTTCTTTGCACATAGTTAGTTGTGTACATTAATGTAGCAGATAAAATAAATATGTATGTACGTGCTTTTTCCATCCTGTAAATATAACTTTTTTAAATAATGAAAACATATAATCACTGTGAACTTCATTTGACATTTGAACTTCATCTTTTTTCTTTTCTTTTCTTTCATTTTTATATATTTGCTACAAGCTTTCACTGCATAGCTGAGACTCATAGTGATCCTGTTTTCAGCCTCTCCAGCACTGGTATTACAGGTGTGTGCCACCATGCCCTCACTCAGTCTCTGGCTCAGTGAGCCACAGAGGCAGGTCCGGTGCAGCACGCAGGACCTGGTATCTAACCCTGGTCCCTGTGCTTGGCAATGCAGGTGCATATTCTGCTGAACTATCTCTCTGGCCCTTAACCTTATTTTTTTTCTTACTATGCATCATGAAGCTCTTCACATGTGTGGCTAATTATCTTTCTATCATTTCTGAAGTAATAAGAAATAATCCTTACTTCATTTATAATTGTATTAATTTTAACAGACTCAACCTACATAAATCACTTACAATGATGATAGGCATATGAGACACATTATATATTACTTCTCAAATACTTGTATAGCAATGTTATATATTAATATTGTTTTATATTTTCTAAAGTCAAAATATCAGCTATGAAAAAAACTGAGATTATTTCAATAAGAATATCATACAAATTATTAAATTAGTAATATCACTGAGCATTTATAAAATGAAATACTAAGTTTTCAGCTCTAAGATCAAGATCATAGAAATTACTCCATTTATAGTCTTTATGTTTAGGAGAGTTTACCTCTAAAAATTTGCCGTAATATCTATTGAACTTTCTTATTCCTTCCAGTTGTTTTCCTCTTAACTTTCTCAATTTATTTATAAAAGTCATCTTATAGTTGAGAAATATTATAGTGTCTGCTTTGGTTACTAAATTTTGGAGCTGTCAGCTAAAAAGTAGTGCTGATGCTACTCTGCGCCGGCGGGACCAGTCCCAGCCCAGGCGCAGAGTGGGCCGGACCCTCTCCCAGCCCCTTGGGCCACAACCCACCACTCCGCAGTGCCTCCCCCACCCCGCCAGCTGAGTAGGAATTTTTGCCCCATCCCGGAGGCCCCAGACCCATTCCTAGCCCAGGTCCCGTGAGTGTGTGCAGAGAGCTTCCTCTTCCTCCTACTTCAACTTGCCCCCTCCAGGCACAACTCAGGCCTGGCATATACGCCTGAGGTGCAATCCTGCAGCTGCAATTCCTGCAGGGGAGAGTGTAGAGAATAGATCCAATCAGCTAGTCCAGGAGCAGAACATCTTGCC
>NW_004524658.1:5118912-5120686 GCF_000260255.1 Octodon degus
TATGCAGTGTATTATTTGTTGAAACTGTACTTCCGATTTGATTTGAAACTGTCTCATTGCTATATGTTTATCAATAAAACTTTGAAAAAAAAAAGTAGTGCTGAAGCACCTTAGGCTGTACTGTATGGGAGATTCTGGTTAGAGCTCAGAAGACCAGAAGCCTTATAGAAATCCTGCTGGTAAAGACCACCATTAGGAGGTTTCTTCTGGGAAGTACAACAATGGTTTTTGGGAGTCCAGATGGTGTGTGTTATGACTTCACAAAAAGTGTGTCTGCATTTTGCTCCTGTCTGGGGACGTTGCCTGATACTGTGTTTAAGAGAAGTGGAATAATGAATCTTGCAGAAGAAATTTCAAGGCAGTCTAATGTTGAAGCTGCAGCATGGCTGCAATTGGGGTTTATGCCAGATAAGAATATTAAGAATCAAGAACTAAGAACAGCCCGCCGAGTAGGAATTTCTGCCGCGTTCCAGGAACCCCCAGACCCAGTCCTAGTTCAGGTCCAGTGAATGTGTGGGAGAGCTTCTGTCTACCCTGCGACAGTGGGACAGACTCCTGGTGCCAGCCCCAGCACAGTGTGGGTGAAACCCTCTTCCACCCCCTTGGGACGCCCCCCACAAATCAGCAGCACCTCATCCAATCTGCCTTCAGACTTGGAATTTCTGCCATATTTCAGAACAACCAGACCCAGTCCTAGCCCAGATCCAGTGAGTGTGTGGGAGAGCTGCCTCTCTCCCCCCTACACCACCTTGTCCCATCCATGCTCAGCTCAGGCCTGGAATACAGGCCTGGGTTGTAATCCTGCAGATGCAATCCTCACAGAGAGGGTAGAGCAAAGAACCACCCAGCCAGTCAAGGAGCGGAACATCTCACCACAGGGGTACAACAGGTTCACCCTCAACGGCAGTAGCAGAAAGGAGCTGAGCACAGCAGCGAGAACCAAGCCAGGCACAGCTGGATAAATCCAGACTTTGTAGATCTGCACCTGAACTTCAGTACATGCTAAGGTTATAACTACAATGAAGATCTACAACAAAAGTCAGAAGATAGTGCTACACAAAATGATGAGAAGGAACAAAATGCAACCTCAGAACCCAACCCCACCCATAAAAAGTGCAGAGGGCACTAACACAGAACAAATTGGGAATCACATAGCTGAAAGCAATGAATCAACAGCTTCTAAAATAAAGAAACAGCTGCAGAAAGTTATGGAGGAACTCAGATTGGAAATACAAAAAGACATCCCTGAATTAATAACATCTGTAGTAAAGAATCAAATGCTTAAACATATGCAGGAAACCCAGTGCCTACCCAGAACAAGTGTGGAGGCCGTTAGCTCAGCTCAAATGCATGAATTAAGCGTCGATAGTAAATAAGCAACCGCAGAAAGATATAGAGGAAATCAGAGTGCAATTCTTTTCCGAAATAAAAAAAATTGTCAGAACTCATACAATCTGAGGTAAAGAAGCAACTACAGAAACATAGGGAGGAAACTCAAGGTGAAAAAAACACTACAGTAAAAGAATTTATAAATGCTTCTAAAGAACACATTGATAAAAAAAAGTAGAGGGAATTAGAAAAATGAGGGATTCCTTGAATGAGAATTACAGGAAAGAAAATGATCACATGAAGCAGAGTCAAAGAGATATAGAGGAAATTAAAACTTCAAACACAAGCTTGCAAAACCATTTAAGTGAATGTGAGGACAGAGTTTCAGATCTTGAAGATGCTGGTGTAGCTAGTGAAAAGGTAAGAAAGGATCTCTTAAAAACAA
>NW_004524658.1:5121651-5130620 GCF_000260255.1 Octodon degus
ACCAAACACGGGAGCACCCAACTACATAAAGCAAATCTTAATGGACATGAAAAATCTAATATCCAATACCCCAATTTTAACAGGAGACCTTAACATCCCTTATCTCCAAAAGAGAGGTGAACCAGATAAAACCTTAGTAAAGAAAGTACAAAACTGAACCAGAGCTTGAAACAAATGGACTTGATGGGCATATACAGAGTTTTCCAACCAAACACAGCTGAATGCGTATTTTTTTTTAGCTGCACATGGGTCATTTTCTAAAATAGACTACATGCTGATCCATAGGTCATGCTTAAGTATATGTAAGAAAACAGAAATTGTCCCATGCACATTATCTGACCACAGTACAATGAAACTGAAAATAAATGACAAAAGAAACCAGAAAAACACCCGAAATACGTAGAAATTAAATGACACTCTACTCAGCAACCAATCAGTCACAGATGAAATTAAACAAGAAATTCAACAATATCTACAATTCAATGAAAATTCAAGCACATCTTATCGTAATACATGGGAAATGTTGAAAGCAGTTCTCAGAGGGAAATTCATAGCTGTGATCACCCACATTAGGAAAACAGAATGGGAACAAAAAAGTACCCTAATGCTGCACCTTCAACAACTAGAAAAGGAAGAGCAAATCAAACCCAGAGCCCAAAGACGGGAGGAAAACATAAAGATTAGAGCAAAAATTAATTCAATTGAGACGAAGGAAACAATTCAAAGAATTAAAAAAGCAAATAGCTGCTCCTTTGAAAGATTAAATAATATCGATAAGATCCTTGCTAACCTCATCAAAAAGAGGAAAAAAAACCATTCAAATACAAGCAATAAGGAATAAAACGGGTGTATTTACCACAGACTCAGTGGAACTTCAGAAGATTATCAATAGTTACTTTGAGAATCTTTACTCTCACAGAATTAAAGACACAGAAGAAATGGACAGATTCCTAGAAAGGTACAAATTACCACAACTGAATCAACAAGATATAACCACTCTCAATAGCCCAATAACAGCCAATGAAATACAAGATGTAATTAAAAACCTACTGGTGAAGAAAAGTCAAGGTCCAGATGGATTCACAGCTGAAATCTACAGGACATTTACAGAAGATGTTGTCACTATACTCCTCAAGGTCTTCCATGAAATTGAAAAGGAAGCAATCCTCCCAAAATCATTCCTGGAGGCAAGTATTATACTATTACCTAAACCAGGGAATGATGCAACTAAGAAAGAGAACTAGAGGCTGATCTCCCACATGAACATTGATGCCAAAATCCTTAATAAAATCCTAGCAAATAGAATACAGCAAATCATCAAGAAGACCATACACCATGATCAGGTAGGATTCATCCCAGGGATGCAAGGATGGTTCATTATTCAAAAATCTATAAATTTAATACACTATATCAATAAAGCGAAAACTAAAAAACACATGATCATTTCCATTGATGCAGAAAAGGCTTTGGCAAAGTCCAACACTATTCATGTTCAAAGTCTAACAGACAATTGGAATAGATGGCCTCTACTTCAATCTGGTAAAAGCCATTAATGAAAACCCAAAAGTTAACATAATCCTAAATGGGGAAAAACTGAAATCTTTTACTCTTAGATCTGGTACAAGACAAGGATGTCCTCTATAACCACTCCTATTCAAAATAGTTCTGGAATCATTAGCTACAGCCATTAGACAAGAGAAAGAAATAAAAGGAAAAAGAATAGGCAAAGAAGAAGTTAAATCATCTTTATTTACAGATGACATGATACTTTACTTGGAAGACCCAAAAAACTCCCCCAAGAGGCTACTGGAATTAATACATAAATTCATTAGCAGAGCAGGTTTTAAGTCAGTACCCAAAAGTCAATTGCTTTCCTCTACACAGCCAACAAACATACTGAGCAGGAAATTATAGAAACAGTACTTTTTACAATAGCACAGAGGAAATAGAAATATCTTGGAATTAATCTAACTAAAGAAGTCAAAGATCTTTTCAAGGAAAATTACAGTACTCTTAAAAAAGTGATCATAGAGGATTTCAGAAAATGGAAAGATATTCCATACTCCTGGATAGGAAGAAACAACATTGTAAAGAAGTCCATACTCCCCAAATTGCTGTACAGATTTAATGCAATCCCTATCAGACTATCACCGACATACTCACAGACATAGAAAAATCATTCCTAAAATTTATCTGGGACCGGAAAAGACCTAGAATAGCAAAGGAAATTCTGGACGATAAAAACAAGGCAGGAGACATTACAAATCCTGACTTGAAATTATACTACAAGGATACTGTGATAAAATCACCATGGAACTGACAACAAAATAGACCTGAGGATCAATGGAATAGATCAGAAGACGCTGAAGCCCCTACGAACACATTCAGCCACCTTATCTTTGACAACGGGAAAAAATACTCACTGGAAGAAAGACAGCCTCTTTAACAAATGGTGCTGGGAAAACTGGCTCTCTACATGCCGAAAACTCAGATTTGATCCAGGTCTATCACCATGCACTAAACTAAAGTCAAAATTGATTAAACATCTAAACATGAAAGCAGAGACACTAAATCTCCTGGAAGAGAAAGTAGGAGAAAGTATTGAAGACATAGGGGTAGGCAAAGAGTTCATGAACAGAAATCAAATCACATGGGAAACAGTTGAAAGAATTAAGTGGGACCTGCTCTTACTGAGAAGTTTTTCCTTGTCAAAAGAAATTACCAACAAAGTGAAAAGGCAGCCCACAAATTTGGAAAAAATCCTGACAAATAAGTACTCAAACAAAGGTCTGCTCTCTAGAATCTATAAAGAACTAAAAAAACACTAGGGTCCCAAAATTTAAAGATTCAAACAAGAAATGGGCATCCGAGATGAACACACACTTCTCAGAGGAAGAAATTAAAGAAGCGAATGAATAAATATATGAAAAAATGCTCCACATCATTAGCCATTCATGAAATGCAAATTAAAACAACATTGAGATATCATCTCACCCCAGAAAAATGGCTATCATAAAGAAATCAACCAACAAAAAATGTTGGACAGGCTGTGGGGAAAAAGGAACCCTTCTCCACTGCTGGTGTGAATGTAGACTGGTGCAACCGTTTTGGAAATCAGTATGGAGACTCTTAGAAAAGTTGGACTGGAAATCCCATTTAAACCAGCTATTCCTCTATGGGGAATTTTCCCAGAGGATCTGAAATCCTCATGTCATAGTGATATACGTGTGCCTATGTTTATAGCAGCACAATTTGTGATAGCCAAATCTTCGAAACAACCAAGATGCCCATCACCTGAGGAATGGTTGAAAAAGATGTGGTATTTTTACACAATGGAGTATTATTCAGCTATTAAGAATGATGAACTTGAAGCATTTATATTGAAGTGGATGCCACTTGAACATATACTTATACATGAAATAAACCAGGCACACATGTGTAAATATCGTATAGTCTCCCTAGTATAAGAACTCAAAAGAAGAAATGCAAATAGAAATATATAATACAAGTAAAAGGAAAGCAGGATCTCAAGGACTTAACTAATCAAGAGAGGGAAAGAAGAGCTAGGAGTCATAACAATGTCAAGCCATACAGTTATATGTAGAATATGAGCAAGAGAATGATCCTGAGAATCTTCAGGAGATTTTTTAATCTAGCAGATATTGGGGAAGATTCTCACCCAGACTAACTATATATACGGATACCTGTGAATTAAGATACTGCACTGCAGATGGTAAATTGTAATAGTAGTTTTATGCTTGGAGTGCCTGTCATTCTGGTCTATTGAATATGGGCTGCTTGTCATGACAAGCCAGTTGCTGCTATGATGTCTCTCAGGTAGATGGTTGTTCAAGAAGAAGGGGAGTGGTTAAGGAAAGCAAGAGACAGGAAAAGGAATATTGTGGGACTGTCCTACTTCAAGGTTGTATATTGTGTGATTTTTGGACTTATGTGCAAACATGTGAAGTACATAATTCTTTATGCCTATTTTTAAAATATATTCTAATTTTTAAATGTTTTTATCGTATTCTGTAGGGACTTAAAGTTCAACATATCAATACTTGATGAAAAATACCTGTTCCATATTATGCCTAAGATGTTTGATATGCAGGCAGATAGTGAGGTTAAGCTTAACAGCAGAAGTTGTTCGATAATAACAAGAAGCTTGTTTTCTGGATGGTTAACAATCTAAGTTTGCAGACCAAAATTAGAGAAAAAGGAGGGCTTCAAGGAAAGCTAACATTTTGGCCCTAGCCTTCTAAAGTCAATTAAGACTCAGGACATATGAGAACTTGTACTGTAACATCATATACCTCAGTGGTGTCCCAAATTTTCTGATCAAGGAGATTATGGGGCCAAGGAAGAAAGTGATTGATGATGTAGAGTGTGCCTAAGGAGAGTCACATGGAGAGAAAACATTCTCTCAGGCTTTCACAGAGAGCACATCTGCCAAGCAATGGCCGTGACTCATCCACATAGCTAACACTGACAAAGGTTCTACAATTTGAGATACAGGATCTCAGGATAAATTCTGAGAGGATTTCACTGACCTTATTGGGCCCAAAAGCTACAACTCTTGTTGCATAGGTCCTGCTTTACCTTGGTCTTAACCATCCAGAAGAAAAGTATAAAAAACAAATATAAGAAATAAAGCCATGGTGTTATGTTGGGCTGTGGGGGACTCAGGTCAACAATTTCTGACATTGCCAGTTAAGCAAAAGACCCAATACTATTATGGACTACTGGAATCTTTTAGAATATTTTTCTGAGTTTACATACCTATAATATTCAAATAATGGAACTTAACAAAAAAAGGGTATACAGATGAATGTCCATTTTGTATCTGTGTAATCAAGTGGTTAGGATAAATATATAGTTACATTCTCTTAATGAATAGAATGATTTGTTCTAATGGTGTTTGTAAATAGAATATCAAGTCCACATCTTTTACAGCAATTAACCACTAGGAAGAATGTATGCAGTGTGTTAATTATTGAAACTGTCCTAGTGATTTGATTTGAAACTGTCTTATTGCTTTTTTGTTTATTAATGAAATTATGGCAAAAATAATTAAATAAATGTTATTAAAAAACTAAGAACAGAGCAGAATGATTTAAAGGTTTGAATTTGGACAGAGGCAAACTTCAATAAAGCTCTGGACTGCAAAGATCTATCTCAAGAGATTTTGATGACTAAGAAGTAGTAGGAAAATAGAAAAGATGGCCTTAGGGCATCACACATAGCAGCAGGGCTCCACTGTTTGCATCCTCAAAATTCAAAAGTGAAAGACTTTTTTTAAAAAGAAAGCTATAGAATACAATGTTCTGGAATGATGGTGGCATAGAGAATTTGTTCCTCACAATTGGATTCATAGTGGTCAGCAATCCAGGTAACACAATCCAGGAAATCCAGGCACTTGACCTCTATACCAAAGAGAGAGGGCACCCTGGTTACTACTCAAGCTGGAAGCTGACATTGTCACCATCCATGTGGTGCTGGTTTTAGGCACATGCAGAATGAAAGAGTTGTGGGGTAATGAAGTCCTCCATCCACACTTCATAAGGTGTTGGAGGCCAGGAAGCTTGGCCCTAAAACAAGTAATGTGTGAACTAAGTTTAAAGTCAAAGCTGCTCTGAGGACCCCAGAAGTTTGAAGAATCCAGAAATGTGTATAATCTGAGGAAAGCATCAGGGAGGGAGCAAGGTGCCCTCATGAAAGAAATCAGGGAAGCTATAAAACACCAGAAGGGCCCTAAGAGTGGAGCTACTCAAGCCCTGTGGGTTTACATATTCCAAAGATTGCCTCAGATGCTGCATGTGGAATTAAAGATTTATTGTCTGCTCTGCTGACTTTGGTCCATCTGCTCCCATTACTTTCTATTCCCTTTTGTAAATTTTGGTGTGGAAAATATTTACTTTGTGCCACTGAATGCTAGAAATGTTTAACGTTCTTTTCATTTGTACAGGGGCTTACAGGTAAGAATCTGGCTTCAATCTCAGAGGAGAATTGGAACTTGACTTTTCGGCAATGCTGAAAATGTTATGACTTTGGCAACTCTTAGAGATGAACTAAAATGCCTCTGGCATAAAGGGAGATGCATGAGTCTTTGGGATGTCAGGGGTAAAATGTTATGGTTTGGGTCTAGATTTCCCCCAAAGCCTCATGCACTTTAGAAAAGCCTTTTTGGGAGTCAGATCAATTTAGAGATTGTGATTGATTACTAGTTCAATGCTGGGATGAATAGTGCTGTTACTAAGTGCGAGTGATTGTTAGATCAGTGTACTGATCAGATGGATGGCACTGTCCTCATAATAGTAGCCTGGATAAGATACAGGAGGCAGAAAGAGGCTGGTGTCCCCTTTTATTTGCCTTTGTCACTTTTTTAGTCTCCACCACCATAATTGTTGTCCCATTGCCATGTGCCACCCTACCTTGGAGTCAGTTGATTACACATGTACTCAAACCTATAAATACTGTAAGGTAAATAGAGTTTTGCATTTTTAAATTTGAGTATCAGATATTTTGTCTCAGCAATGAAAAAAGTAACTAAGAGCATGTCATTCTCCTTTGCTTTTTTGTTGCCCTGATCTTTATTGGTACTGACATAAATTGAATATTCATTACAATGTTTATGAGTAGTACAGGGTTTACTAACACATTTACTAACAGGATTTACTAACACATTTCTCATTCACTATCTTTACCTTTTCACTATTTTATCTCTCCAGTATCATATAAAGCATCATTAATATGCTTTATAATTCTCCCAATTTACAATAAGTTATATTAGATTCAAATATAACTTTATGTCTAGAAAATATAAATTTACTTCTAGAAAGTTTATTATTTTATCATTGCAAGCAAAAAAATTAGTCTTAGCTATATGTTTACATTTTTCTAGTTGTTTTCTTAAGGTAGTTGTTACTGTTTGTATCTAGATGTCCTCTTTCAAAACCTCATGCAGGTATGAGGTGGGCTTCTAGAGTTTTTGAATGATTCATGGTCCAATGTTGAGATTATGGGTGTGAGTGCTACACCTGCTCTGTGATAGCCAGCCTGAATACTAAGTAAGTGAGGGAAAGAGACTTGCTCTCTGCTTCTCCCTTTTGCTTATGTTGC
The DNA here is from genome assembly GCF_000260255.1 of Octodon degus. Classification (NCBI taxonomy): domain Eukaryota; kingdom Metazoa; phylum Chordata; class Mammalia; order Rodentia; family Octodontidae; genus Octodon; species Octodon degus. Next base: position 5,128,771 of record NW_004524658.1, read on the forward strand.
TTTTGCTGTCTTCTGCCACCATGAACTGTTTTCCTCTGTCCTGTGCCACTCTGCTTTGGAGCCAGCTGAGTATAGACTGAAACCTCCACAATCTGTGAGCTAAAAGAACTTTCCTTCCCTTTCTCATTTGTAATGTATTTAGTATAGGGTCTCACTATGCAGCTCTGACTCAGTGATCCTCCTGTTTTCAGCCTCCCCAGGTCTGGGATTACAGGAGTATGTTACCATGCCTGGATTTGGTGGCCAGGGCCGGGGCGGCATGTGGTTGCTGGGGATCAAACCCTAAGCCCTGAGCTTGCCTAAGCAGGCACTTAGTCTACTATCTTGTCTGCCCCCTCTTTTCCTTCCTTAATTACGGTGATCAGACATTTTGTCTCAGCAACGAAAGTAAAGTGTCCAAAACAGTCTTTTTTTTTTTTCTTCATTGTACTATACCTTCTTTTTTTGAGTTAACTTTTGAGCAGGGGAGCCATAATGCCATTTTAAATGTTTTTTCAGGTAAAAGTATGTGTTAAAAGGTTTTGTTTTGTTTTTTTTTTTTTCCAAAACCAGGGATTGAACTCAGACCTTTGCACTTGCCAGGGAAGCACTTATTCTGAGCTATCTCCCTGCCTCCAGAAAAGGTTTGTAATTCACTGTTTCTTACCTTTTTTTTAGTATTTTCAAGTCAATATAAAACTATTATTTCATCCAAATTCTGGTAGTTGTGATATCCTCCTTCAAAGAGTTTTCTGGTAGATATGTCAAAATTATGACATGTATTTTCTTGATTTGATAGCATATCATGCTGAATTCTTATATCAAATCTGTGCTATATTTTAGACTAAGAAAACTGAAAGAGTAGATGACATATCATTTTTCCAGGATCACACCACGAGTAGCTGGCAAAAGTCTTCAGAGGACACTGCTGTTTGAAAATGACCTCAAGAATCAAAAACACCGCTGGCTACCAAGGAGAAGATGCACCTAACCTAGAGTAAGACAGGAGTACCTCTAGTTACACATCCTGAGGACCCTCTCTCACATTGATAAGGTATGTTATGGTCTCACTGTAATCACAGTAAAATGGAAATAACCTCAATGCGTAACAGAATGTAACTGCAGTCGGTTACCCTCACACAGAGAATACTATGAAGTAGCTTCAATGAATGGTTTCATTCTATCTATGCATATTGAAATGAAGAAATGACATACATAAAACTAAGTGAAAACAAGGAAGTTATAATAAGATCCTATTTTATGCACCATTTACTTAGAGGTTCACACTTGCAAAACTTCAGTGTTCCTATTTTCTAAATATATGTTTTATGAGATAGTATTTACTTTTCAGGAAAGGTAATAGATCCAGGGTCTGGGGAGATAGCTCAAGGGGCTAGAGAGATGGCTCAGTAGAATAAGCACTTGTCTGGCAAGTGCAAGGGCCTGAGTTCAATGCCCAGTTCCACAAATAACAAACAAACAAAATAATCTATAATAGGTACACAAAGGTATTTCACATAGAGATTTCTCTTGTGTTCTGGCTGAGATGAGGCTTCTCATGAATTTTGCTACTTTAATGTGCATAAGTCCTCACTAATTTCAATAAGAAAAAAAGGTCAGAAAAGAGAAAAACGCAACAAGTCAGATAACTGTGAGATACTATTATCATATTATGTAGGGACTTAAAGTTCAACATATCAATACTTGATGAAAAATACCTGTTCCTTATTATGCCTAAAATGTTTGAAATGCAGAGAGATAGTGAGGTTAAGCTTAATTGCTTAAGTTGTTTGATAATAACAATAAGCTTGTCTTCTGGATGGTTAACAACCTAAGTTTGCAGACCAAAATTAGAGAAAAAGGAGGGCTGC